>NC_052614.1:28659845-28705236 GCF_016545825.1 Eucalyptus grandis | reverse complement strand
TATTTACCGGTTGGGCATTCTTCATGCCAAAGCGTTCAAGCACTTTTTCAATATACTGCTTCTGCGAAAGGTATAACTTCCCAACCTATCTATCTCTCAGAATCTCCATACCGAGAATTTTCTTGGGAGCTGCGAGATCTTTCATCTCAAATTCCCTACTAAGTTGTCTCTTCAAATTTTGTATCTCACATATGTTATTCGTTGCAATAAGCATGTCATCTACGTATAATATTAAATAAATGAAAGAGCCATCCTGCAATCTTTTATAGTACACACAATTGTCATGCGTACTGTGTGAGTAGTCATGACTCAACATAAAGCTATCAAATCTCTTGTACTATTGCCACGAAGATTGCTTGAAACCATACAAAGAACGTTTCAACTTGCAAATGTGATACGCTTTACTCTCAACAACGAATTCCTTGGGTTGAGACATATAGGTTGTCTCTTTAAGGTCGCCATGCAAAAAAGTGGTCTTGACATCAAGTTGCTCAAGTTCTAGACCATAAATGGCTACTTACATAAGTAACACACGGATGGAATTGTGTTTCACAAATGGAAAGAGCACTTTATTGAAGTCAAACCCTTTCTTTTGACTAAAACCCTTCGCTATCAAGTGTTGAACTTTTAATCTTCAACCTTTTGAATTCCCTCTTTTCTTTGAAGGCCTATTTGCACCCAAAACTCTTTTACCTTCAAGCAATTTCACAAAATCCCAAGTTTGATTCTTAGGAAGAGACTCTATCTCTTCATTCATCACAACAAGCCACTTCTCAAATTTAGAATGAATAGTAGCTGCATGAAATGTAAAAAGTTCTTCAATACCAAGCTCTTTAGCAACTGTAAGAGCATATGTTGCCAAATCAGCGAAACCATACCGTTGGGGAGGTTTAATTTGTCGTTTAACCCTCCCTACAACCAAAATCTAAGGTTGCTCAATTTTTTCTACTTCATCTTTGATAAGATCTGAGTCTTGTTGGTCGTTTTCACTTTCTGGTTGAATAGGAATATCTTTAGATTTTTTTTGTGGATGCTCTACAAGAAGCTCCACCTGTTTTCCAACATTCTTCTCCTAGATACCTGTAGATCCAATAATAACTTTTCTCTTTTCACGTATTGAATGTTCATTAAAAGTAACATTTCTACTAATTATAAATTTTGATGACTGAGGGTCAGAACACCATAACTATATTTTTTAACCCTATTTGCATAACCAACAAAAATACACTTCTTAGCTCCAAGTTCAAGGTTACCCTCTTTTACATGATAATAAGCAAGCTGTCTAAATGTTTTTAAACCAGAATAATCAAAAGATTTACTTGACCATATCTCATTAGGAGTCTTATATTCAATTGCAGTTGAAGGAAAATGATTCATCAAATATCATGCCGTATTCATGGTTTCAACCTAGAAATCTTTCCAACTCCAGCATTAGAGAGTATACACCTAGCTCTCTCTCCAAAGGTCATGTGCTTTGCCACCCCATTCTGTTGAGGTGTATATGTGACATCCCAGATTTTCGACCCTGTTTTCTACTGAATTAATCAGGCATTTCATTAACGTGTCTATAGGGCCGTTCTCGGAGCCGATCACTCTCGAGATAACTAGACTATCCAGGGAAACCATTAAGGAATTAATGCAAAAGACTTGAGAATTCGACCAGGAATCGGCTACTCGACTGTGCTCATCTTTAGAGGTCATTATGGCATAGATATAAATCGATTTGAGATCAGAGATAGATCGGTTCGATTGAGATGTGTGGTCGATCGTGGATGACTCCACTAAATTGGAAAATTCTCATCGACTGGCACTAATATGATTTTACTGTCATTATGGTACCCTGTGTCCGTAATTGAATCATCGAGATTTTCATAACAACCGAGAGTTGCTAATGAGTCAAGTGGGTTCATTGTGGTTCAAAGAAAATCGACCACGGGTCATTTACACTAAAAATATCTGAAAACTACCCGATAGTTTAGATCACGCTAAAAACGCGCCGAATGGAAATTAATCACGAATTCGAGTCCGATTTCAGAAATTGAAGATTTTGTCATGTCACAATAAATTCTAGAACGTCAACTCATCCTCAGAAGATTTTTCAGAGATTCCAAGATTTTCAGGGAAATCGATTCGGGCGTTGCAAAAAATTAGCGGAAAATTTGTGGGTCAAATTAAAGGAAATTTGGATTTCCAAGCCAAGCCTTTGAGTGTCAAGAATTTATAGAAAATTGTTCGGGATTTTCTACATCAAATTTGGACATCAAATCGAAGACTTTGAATGAGAATTGAAGCTTAAATTGAAGAATTCGGATCTATGGTGGGCAGCATATATTGGCATCAAAATTGAATGATTTAGTAGAAATTTCTCTAGAAAGTAATAGGGGACATGCCATCAATGAAGAGGATAAAACTTGATGACTTTGGGCCCCCACCTTGGCTTCCTCCTCACGCACAACCGCTGCTCCCTCCTTCGGATGTCTTCTCTCCCTCGATCGCTCTCTGCTCTGTTTTGCTTTCATCTCCCTTGTTGTTCCTTTTCTTCCGAAGACAACCTCAATATCTGCCACCATCCACCGAAATTTTCATTAGCCGAATACCTCAGCTCCACGTTGCCTCTCTTTCTCTCTTGCTGTCTCCACCGAACAAAGCCTCACCAGTCAACAAACCAGCTCTTTGCTTCCACCAAGGTTGACTCAGAACCGAACGAAACCCCACAAAATTTCCTCTCCCACGCGGCCATCATCCAACGAAGCCACGAAACTCCACTGCTGCGTCTTCCGCAGCTCGACACCAGCCGCCGGCTCGCCCTCACCACTTGCCAACAGCAACCGAAGCCACCATCGTTGACTACACGGCTCAAATTCAGTGAAGCTGTGCGTCCATTTCCTCTTGCCTGCAAGCCCATAATCCACCGAGAAGCAAGCCCACCGAATCAACCCTCCGTTTTTCCCTTGGCTACCGTGCGTCCTTCTTCTTCATCCCCTGTAACACACCGAAGACCAGGCTACTTCGATTTTCCCCATCCCACGCTTGAGTGACGCCAGCAGCTCCTGGGTGCTTTGTTGTTTGGCCAACGAAGCTCGAAGCCAGCCCACGCAAGTCAATAGCTGCAGCCCGTAGCTTGACCCATCAACCCAACAGAAGGCCATGCCAATCCGGCCCATTCGCAGCCAATCTAGTGAAGTTAGTCACGGGTTCAATAGCCCATGTTTCGGCCCAATTCTAGTTCATTTGGGCCCGCAAAGCAAGCCCAATCCACAGCCAAGCCCAAGCCCAAGCCAATTCTAAGCCCGGAAATTTTTGTGGGATTGCAAAGCTTTTGGGCCTAGCCCGAGTGCTCGTTGATGTCGCCGAAAATTCAAATTTCGGCCGTCGTCACGGTGTTCCAGTTTCCGCTTTTAATCAAGTGAGTTTTGTTCACTAATGCTTTCTTAGTTTGCTAATGATGCTTAATGGTTGATTAGATTTAACTAATTGCAATTAGGTGGTTAGATTAGTTTAGAGTAATTTAATTAGTGACTTAATGATGCATGTTAGGTGTTTGGTTCGTGTAATTAGCCAATAGAGACGTACTTCTATTTATTGAATGCATCTCGGGATTTTTCCCGATCTGTTCTAGTGTCAATTAGGCATTACGGGCCTAATTGGATTTTTAGTATTTATTTATTAATTTTCAAAATTAATTTAATTAATTATTTATTTTTCTGGAAATTAGGCGGGGATAGCCGACGACCGGAATTTTATGCTAATTGTCATGGCGCGGTCCGTTTATTTAATTGAGCTCTATTTCATGCTGAATTGAATTATTTGTGAAAGTGAGAATTATTCTTTAATTGGAGAATCATTGGTTGTTAATTGAAAAATAACTGGGCATCGGTTGATAATGCCAAAAATATTTGAGTGGATTACAGAAAATGTGGGAGTTATGGAAAGGAAAATATTATATTTTGGCTAAGGCTGACCGTGTACCCACACACGGCTATTTTATTGGGTATGATAAAAATATGGAATTGGTTGTATGATTGGGATGGTATACTATATCAGCCTACGGGCGATATATTAGCTTAATAGAGAGTAGTATACCGGTATACTATATCAGCCTACAGGCAATATGTCACTTTAGCAGAGAGCAGTATACCTTATTAGTTTTGATTGAATATGTCGGTATACTATATTAACCTATAGGCTCTAATATGGCAGCTTAGCAGAGAGCAGTATACCTTGTCTGTTTAGATTGAGCACTGTCGGTATACTATATCAGCCTAAGGGCGATATGGCAGCTTAGTAGAGAGCAGTATACCCGATCATCTCAGAAGTGAGCTATACTATCTATTTATCAGCTTAGCAATGAGCAGTCCTGATATGAACGGACTTTTAGATAGTATGAGAAGAACCAACCAAGAAAGGGTCGAGATGACATGTAATCAATTAGGTCGATTGATCATTGCTTTGATCTGATGTCGTGAATTGATTGATTGAATTGAAAAGACCGATGAATGGTCCGATTGACATGGAATCAACTAGGTCGATTGATCGAGATATCGATCTGTGATGTGATTGCTTGTGTGCCTATTGAGCTATGCTAATATGCAGGTGGAATCTGAGACCAAGGTAAGTTCTCTGACCTATGCGTGTATAGGCAGCCTGGTTAGCGTAGTCTTAGGGAGTAGAACTTGCTGAGACATGGTCTCAATGGTTATTGTATAACTATTTCAAGACCCTGATGAGGAGCTTGAGGAGAACCTGAGGAGGAGAACCCTGATGTGAAACCCGAAGAGAAGGAAGATTTTGAAGAAGAGGATGATCCTGATGAGGATCCTGAGTACGACCCGGATGAGAACTAAGATCCCATCCTGTTTTGTCAAACCTTGATTATATGTGGATAAGTGTTAGATCAAGATCCCGTGAATAGTATTGTATTATATACTATGAGGTGCTTGTATAAACGTGTGGTTGTGAATTTCAGTATGAAAATTATGACATTGCTTTTCTATCTCATTGCTTTATTGTCTGCGGATTTATAACTGCTTTCACATGTGCTATTGAAAATGAAAGGGTCAACGATACGTAATCCTATGATATCGTATTTTAAAATCGACCAAAGATGAAGGATGGGCATGTGACCGAGGATCGGGGCGTGACAGTATACCTAACTATTTGATATTGAACAATCCCCGAATCTTCATAGTACTTATTGAAATCACATTTGCAAAATGCAAGACCATTATCCATTCTGAGATGCTTTATCTTCCTCCCAATTTGATTTTCTATCAACATCTTCTGTGGCATCCTAGAATTCCTTGCTAATCTTTAAGGGTGCTCTAATTCATGTCTTGCATTAAAACTTTGGCCAAGCTTTTGGTGGGTAATTATTTGATAGAAAAATTCTATTTTTTGGCCATGTGGATTATGAATTGGAATTTATTAAATTAGGTCTCAAAGTTTTGTGAATTATAAATTCCAATTAGGTGTTTATAAAATTTAGGTTTTAAGGAGGATTATTAGGATGAGGTGTGGGCCAAAATTCTAGCTCAAGACCAACCCACAAGAAGCCCCACCCTTCGGCCATCTGGGCCTGGCCGCGAAGCCCAAAGGAGGAGGAGGAGCTGTCAGCCAAGCTGGCCTCAAGCCCGGTCGGATGGAGCCCCATTGGGCCGTCGACCAAGGAGGAACCGGCCCATGAGAGGCCCACTCTTTTTGCATGAAGATTTTGCCAAGTGTTTCCCCCTTAGTCCAAGTGTCCTTCATGCAAAATCAATGATTGTTCATCATTGAAGAGAGGAAAATTGAGAGAACTGATTGATGATGAGGGGGAGCGTTGTTGACCGAGAAGGGAGAGAGAGAGAGAGAGAGTTACCGAAAGAAAGAGAGAAATCGAGAGAGAAAGGGAGAGTGAGCGTGTGGAAGAAGAAGGAAGCCGATCGTCCGTTGTTTGTCGCCGCTGTGTCCAGTTGCCGTGTGCTTGCTGTTTGCTCAGTTTAGAGGCAAGTTGGGATCCTTAATCTGCTCTTGCATGTTGTGCCTAGTATGTGTGCTTGAATGGTGATAGATTTCGGATGTTTAGGGTGTTAAAAGTTGCAGTTTTAAGAGGGATGTTTGAGACTAGTAAACTGTTCTTGAGAAAACAGTTCGACCTTGGGTGTTCTATTGGATTGCATGTGTTGTTTGAGTTGGATTTTGGCCGTGACTTCTAAATGAAAGTTGTTAAAGACTTCTTGAAATATAACATACTCAAATTTGGGACAAAACGAACAAGTATAAGTGGGTGAAATCTCTATTTTTTGGAGAGACTGAATCTGGAGATTTTGGTAACTACCTTCGATGAATATATGGGCTGTAAGGCTATATTTTTGTTGAAATTACACTTTTATTTCTTAACAAAAGATGTAAAGGACATTCTGAGGTTTACCATATCAAAAATTTAGAGAAAACCAACAAGGATAGGTAGGTGAAATCGTGGTTTTTCAGAGGGTGTTGAATCTGGAGATTTAACAGAAGTTTTAAACGCCTATATTTAATTATCTAGGATGAATCTGACTTTTATTCCTTCATTAAAAATCTACCTTAGGGTCTTGACTACCATATAGTCTAATTTTATAATTTTTTAAGGACATTAGGGTATTTAATCAGAAATATTTCAAAAACCGTGTAATCTGACGCGTTTTGACTTAGTCAGTTTCAATACGTGGACAATATCATTTTGTATGAAGTTCTTTCGGAAAAGTGTTCTTCATAAAGTATCTCTATTTATGTCTTTCCTACAACATATTCAAATTTCATAATTTTTGAAGTTCATTTTCCTATTTAACTGAAAATTTTTCAAAAATGGTGCAAGTTAAGTGGTTATGGTAATGGTGCTGTGATGTTCGGTCTATACCGCATGATATGAGGGTCTTTTGGTGCAGTGTTCTTCACGAAATGTCTGCCTTCATGTCTTGACTATCAAATTTTTGAATTTCATAATTTTTTAAAGTCATTTGGGCATTTAAATAAAATATTTTCTAAAACTGTGCAAGTTGGATTGAGCGAATTTCAAAATGCTGTAATTTATGACTATTCTGTTTTGGATGAGCCCCATGAATTATATTGATTTAGGTGATTAAATCTTGCTGCACATGTGATGATATTTGGCATTGCATATAAAATCAAATGTTGAATTTGACTTTGTTGCCATTACATCATGTGCCATGTTGATTGTGAGACATAAATTGGTGAATATGAATTATGATGAATGAGGAAACTATTGGAGGTGAGCCGACAATGCCCTGGGAGTGTCAGGATGCCTGGGATGGGAGGTGCCGGATGCCCGGTTGTATTACGATACATGCCCGGATGTCCTCGGGAGTTTTGAGATGCTCGGAATGGTTAGGTGCCGGAAGCCTCGGAGGTTTGTGGTTAGGGGGCTGCCTCGTGATGCCGGTTGGGATACGAGATGCCCGGAATGTGGGGGTGCCGGAGGTTTCTCGTGATGCCAGATTGGGGTGCGAATGATAGAATGTGGGATGCAAATACTGATCTCGGGAAAGAAAGATGTGGTGGTCAAATTGAAAGATAAAAGGTGGAAATTGAATCATGCATGATATGGTGACATGTATGCATGGCTGTATGATATGATGTGTATGAATGCATGGTTGTATATGCACCTATGGCATGATGGTCTATGTATGAATGCCTGGTGATGAGTGCATGATGATGTATGCACATATGGTATGATGACATATGCATGGATATAAGGTAAGTTATGCTTGAATGCATGAAAGATATGTACTCTGCTATGATGTTATGATTGTATTGTGTGATGCATTGAGTAGTTAATGGATCTTTTACCTGCTGAGTGGCTGTACTCACCCCTTCGGGGACCAACATTTCAGATTAGGAAGATGCCTCTCACTCTGGTCACGCGGGGTACCTTTTACGGCCTCCCATCTGATGTGGAGGTAGAGTGTTCGGAGATTGATTGCGTTACCATCCCTGGTCTGACGTTTGTACGAGTTCGCGTGCTGGTCATGTATGATGTGGGCCTGGCTGGGGGCCCGATCATCCAGGAGTTTTTGTCGGTCCACGTCCGCTGAGATGGAGTGATTCGGGGGATGTTGCCGCCGCCACCGCCCGATGTGCCAAGATGGGTGTGATGGCCGCGTGAGGAGTGAGACCTGTCGTTTTTTTTAGAGTAGCTGACACTTGTAGATGGGGATGACACGTGATCGATATAGGGGTCGAGATATCTTTTGGGTTGTGGCCAAGTGTAGTTAAAAGTCTTGGCTTTTCTTTTTGGTTGTACCGACCCGAGAAATCTATCATGAAAATATATAAATAAAAGTGGCTTGGCCTTATCTTTTCTTATGGTGCGTAGTTGGTGTGCATTGCATTATGGTTACTGGAGGGAAAGATGGTGAGACTCAATTATGCTTCTGCTAATAAGTTGCGCTGGGACCGTTTTCAAATATATATATGCCTAAGGACCTCGGTCCTTCTTTAAAACCCTTTATATAAAAGTAAAGTAATGGATATCTTATTGAGATAAAGAGATAGACAGGCTGTGGCGACCTCAGTTGTTCAGGGGTGCCACATCTTCTACTTCGTGAACTTATAAAAAAATCACTTTTATGTTTTAAGAAATAATCCTAGACTTTCCTAAAAAAATCATTGAAGAATAGAAGATAAACCACATCACCCTTAGATGTTACTTGTGCCAGTCTCCATAAATCAGAGTAAATATAGTCAGTTGTGCCCTTCGTTGAGTATGCCCCAAGACTAAAACCAACTCTACGCTGCTTCTTGGAAACAAAATATTCACAAAAGTCGAGTGAGATCATATGATCCCCATAAAGTAAACCACATTTACTCAAGATAATTTTTTCTTTTGCTCATGTGGCCTAACCATATATGCCGCAACATTGATTTTTTAGAATCTGAAGATGATGATATATTTAAAGGACCCACATAGTACTTCCATGTAGAACATAATGGTTGTTCTTTTGGTTATCTCTCATCACATTCAAGGAGCCTTTTGAAATTGTCAAAACTCCACCTCTACCTATGTATATGCACCCAATAGAATCTAAACTGCTCAATGAAATCATATTTTTCTTTAAATCTAGGATGTGTTTAACATTTGTCAAAGTTTTTATTACATAATTATGATATTTCATTCGCATTGTACCAATACCCATAATTTTGCAAACCGCATTATTGCCCATTAAAACTAAACCACCACTGACTTTCTCATATGTGTGGAACTAAGGCAGAAGAACAGCCCAAGTGCCATAACTTGGCACGGGAGGACACTTAAGTGCCATAATTTTAAAATGGTACACTTGAGTGCTAGTTTTGAAGTTAAATGGGACACTTAAGTGCCACTCCGACGAAAATCCGGCCAAATGGCTTACATGGCGACTTACGCGAGTTTGGTCCAAAACGAGTCGTTTTGCAAGGCGATGTGGCGGAGAAATGCAAAAACGACGCCGTTTCGTATCTACGTGTAAATGATAATATAAAAATAAATTAAATTAGATTTAAAATTAATTTTATTTAAAATATTCAAAAAATTAAAAATTTTAAAAATTTTAAAAATTAAGAAAATTTTAAAAATTTTAAAAAATTAAGAAAATTTTAAAATTTTAAAAATTAAGAAAAATTTAAAAAAAAATTAAAGGGGGGAGGTCGAGCAGGGCAGGCGAGGGTCGAGCCCTCACCATTGCCGCCCCCCGCCGTCGGGAAGGGCCGGCGACGGAGGGGGAGGGTCGGCCGAGGTCGTCGGCCCGGCCGATTGACGGTGAAGGTTGCGAGCCCTTGCCGGATCGCGGCGAGGGCTGCGACCCTCGCCCCGATCCGGCGAGGGCTCGCGGGCCCTCACGCCCGGTCGGCCGGCCTCGCCGGCCCTTGGCGAGCCCGCGACCCAGCCGACCCTCCCCACTCCGTCGCCGGCCCTTCCCGGCGGCGGTGGGGGGCGGGGGCCGCGACCCCGGCCGGCCCTCCCCCTCCGTCGCCAGCCCTTCCGGCGACGGCGGGAGGTGGCGGCGAGGGCTCGGCCCTCGGCCGCCTCGTTCGACCTCTCCCCCCCCTTTTTCTAATTTTTCTTAATTTTTTAAAAATTTAAAAATTTTCTTAATTTTTAAAAATTTTTAAAATTTCTAAAATTTTCTTAATTTTTTAAAATTTAAAATTTTCTTATTTTTTTAATTTTTGAATATTTTAAATCTAATTAATTTTAAATCTAATTTAATTAATTTTTATATTATTATTTACATGTAGACATGAAACGGCATTGTTTTTTAATTTTCTCCGCCACGTCGGCAAAACGACGCTTTTGGACCAAACTCGCCCGAAAATTGCCACGTCAGCCATTTGGCCGGATTTTCGCGGAGTGGCACTTAAGTGTCCCATTTTACTCCGATATTGGCACTTAAGTGTACCATTTTAAAGTTATAGCACTTAAGTATCCCTTCGTGCCAAGTTATGCCACTCCAGTGTCCCAACCTCGTGGAACTAATCTCTATGTGGACATATGTGGTATGAACATGCTGAATCCAAAATCCATTCATCATCGACACGAAAATCCAAAGACAAAATAGTAAGAACCTTATTTTCATTAGCTAACTCGTTATTTTTCACTAGACTAGCCAAATCGGAATTCTCCATCGATTTCTTCCCTTGAGCTTTGAACACTGGACACTCACTTTTATTGTCCGAATTTATGACAATAGTAATACTCCACCTTACTCTTATCACCCAACCGAGACTTCGAATGCTTTTTACTATTACTGCGTGTCTATCAGGAGTTATGGATTCCCCTCTATACAACATATAATTCACAAAATTTTCATACGAGCTTGATAGTGAGCATAACACAATCAGAACTTCATCTTCATCATTTAACTTCAAACTTAGTTTTTTTTTTTTTTTTTTATATCCATAACAATCCTATTTAAATTCATCTAGAATATTGGATTAGAGTACATTTTTGCACCTTTAATGTATAAAGATGTTGCTTCAAAAATAATCTTGTCGTAAGAGATTTTTTCATGTAGAGGCTCGCAAGTTTATTCCACAATCCCAAAGCTATTTCTTCATCAGCAACTTCACGAAACACTTTATTAGACAACGGCAATTGGATGGTGCTATGTGCCCTCTCTTCCATCTCCTCGATCTTAGCAGTAATCAATTCATTAGGATAATTCCTGTCCAAGGCTCTAATTGAACCTTCTAAATGCAATAACACATTCATTTTGATCCTCCATAGCTCAAAATTGTTCTGGCCATCAATGGATGCCACTTTGAACTTGATAGATGCCATCTTGAACAAAAAAAGGCAGAAATTCTTTCACTTTGATACCAATTTGTTGCCAAAAAGGCCAAAAGTTGCACCAATCTAACCACAAGTAGCAAAGGATGAAAGCAAAATCAAAATCACATGAGATACAAAATTTATGTGGGAACCCAAAATAGGAAATATCACATAGAGAGAGAGGGGGGGGTTTCACTATCTTCAATAAAGAGTACGAGAGTACAATCCAAAAACTCTAAAAACCACTTGGTGAGTAACAAGATCTAAAGATCTAACAAAAAGATAAGAAAAAACAAAACGAAAAATAATATGGAGGTTAGTGTTTTTGATATGTTATTAAACACATTCCTTTTATAGTCTCCCTTCAAAAAACCCTAAAACAAAAGTGCACGGTCTAGAATAACCGTATCTCTAATTGAAAGTTAAAACTCAACATAACCCATCAAAATCAAGCAAATCTAGTCAATGCAAATTTAACTATAATGTGCTCCTATGCTGAGATACAAATATGGACGACCAAAGCAACATCTAAGCGAAGGCCTAAAGCTCCATTCTAATAGTAATGTGCATCAACATGAAAATAAGCAAAGATGACCCAAAAAAAGAAGAAGAAGGAAATGGAAGCAACAAGCAAACCGGCGAGGCAAACTCACGGCCAAAGTTTGGACAAGGGGTTCAAGGCATGACAAATGACTTTAAACAAAGTAATTGCATGATTTAAAGATGAAACGACACACAAATCAACACCATGGTTAAGTGGATCAACTAATAGACCAAGGCGATAGGCTCGCGATGCCTAGTAGGGCAAGGCAAACCATCATATTTGTTGGGGAGAACCGGGCAACAATTTAGTAATAACTAAACTCAATCCAAGATCAATATCTTTCCCAAAACTAAACCAACCAAAATCAACTTAACCTCAACAACAAATAGCCAATACAACCTCGCAATAAGTAAATATAATGCAAAAATGATAAGTAGATAAACCATGGACCGCCCATAAACTTGCGCTAATCATTAAGAATAATAGCATACACAAAGTTTTAGTCTCTAGTTGTATACTAGAGGCTCAACATTAACAATATGGTTGTATATCCTCACCATAAAAGTGGATTAATATAAATGGAGAAAAAAAAAAAAACACTAATCAAGATTGGAGAATTCGAAGTAGATTCTCAACGAAGCAACAACACCTCTCTTTCTTTTGTTTTTTGATTTTTACTCTTTTTCTTCTTTTTATTTCATGTGCTAGCTAGGACCCACATAGAGGCGGAACCAGCCAACAAGATTTGGCTACAACACTGGGTTCGTACTCGAGGAACATAATGATGATAAACAAACAAGGATGAAACAAGAATAGAAGGACTCCTACCTCGAATGATGAGAAAGACAGGCGAAAGCGCTCAGCAAAGCTCACGGCAACACACCCTTTACTCACGGTTTCCTTCTCTCATCTCACGGTCACTCCCTTACTCTTGGTTGTCACTCTTAGTCACTTCTTTCTTTGGCTATCTGGTTTGAGCTGAAACTGAAGGTCTTTAGGAGAGGACTAAGTGAAGGAGGGCCCCAGAAAAGTCCCATCATTCCCCTTTTATTCCATCTTGGATGGTCAACGAAGTTGCTGCAGAAACTCCAGCATCCTGCCTGCTTCCAGCTCATAATGTTTAGCTGAAAATTGTCCTTGGTGCAAGTGATATTCACGGTCAATTTAGCTGCAGTCCCCAAGGCTTTAGCTCTCATTTCCAGCCTATTTCTCCTTCAATTTCTTGTCTAATTATCAGCAAATTGTGGGTGGCCTATGGAGCTTATTTAATATAAAGAAATGTAAGATTAAGTGGGTGATTAGAACTTGTGAACCGGCGGGAAAAGAAAAGGTTGATTTTATTGTGTTTTTGAAGGATTCAGGAACTCTAATGTCCTCATTAATTTAAATTCTTAACTGACGGTGATGTACAGGTATTATGATACAAGGGCACCACGTCGCTAAGGAGGATTTTGATGATTAGCCGACGACGGATGTGCCCTTTCTTGACCAAACATCACTTTCCTCGATTCTTGCTGTACTGGCTCTTCAGTAATCTTAGAAGACGCCCAGTAAAGTCCTCTCTCTCTCTCTCTCCATGTGCTTCGTTGACCTAAAATCTCCCTCCAACGGAGCTAGTTCCATTTCCAACATATATATCTGTTGATTTGGAGCAACAATCCCGCAAATCCATGGTAAGATCTGATATACAACAGTGAATGTTACATTTTTCAGGACTCATTTGCTTCTTGGACCCACCCTTCCAGCTCAGGCGTTAAAAAAAAAAAAACTGGGAAAACGTATAAGAACATAACTGAGTCAACTAACATATAAGTTACCGACCAAAAAAAAAAAAAAAAAAAAAACTAACATATAAGTTGTAACAGGTCTCGTATCATATGTGAACACAAAGTAGTCCATTCAAACCCATCTCCAACCATGTCTTTGAAGACTATATTAGAAGTATCATTCTGGCTAAGCATATAGAAACTTACACAAGCCACACCGATGGTTGTAGATGCTCTGGGATGATACATCTATAACATATTATTTTCATGTTGGGCAAATCTCATTCTAAGATCACTGGATAATAATGATGGATCACGCTATGTGACGGCTCGATTGCTACAAAATTGCTGGGTAACAAAATTGTATTCACGATCACTGCATCAAACTTCTCCAATTTGACCATCTTCTTGCGAAATAACACCATGATTTTTATTCCCTGTCCCGGCCTCCGGCCTCGGACCTTTTTGCACCGGCCTCTTTGTCTTCTGAAATTTCTATGGTCACGCCTTCTTCTTTTTCTTTCCTTTTTAATTTATATTTTTGACTTGGGTTAGTGTGCTTTATATTTTTCCTTTAGTTTTGTTGGTGTCCTGACTAACGATGCCCCACATTTTTAGTTAGAGTACGACTTCCATTGAATTGTGTCCACCTGACTCCGGTTAGGCCGCAGGCCAGCCATCGCCATTTCGCAGATTGCTGGCTAGATCCACCTCTATGTGAGGCCCAGCTAACATTAAGACAAGGGTTAATACCCTGAAAAATCCCAAACTGGTACACCTGTGCAAATTTACCATAAACTATTTTTTTGATCACCAAAAATCCAAAACTAGTATACTCTCAACAAATTTATCCCAAACTGGTACACTTGTAACAAATTTACCCTCTGTTAGTTTTCATTAAATTTTTCTGTCAAGTTATTAAGTTAAATGACACGTGACTGATTAGTATACCAATTTGAGATTTTACGCTTTGTTTATCACATTTTACAATTTTTGTGATTTTTTTGTGATATTAATCCAATTTAGTATAGGGTATATTTGTCACAAATTTACTAGTTTGGGGTTTTTTGCTGTCAAATAAATTAGTTTGGGGTAAATTTGTCATAGGTGTACCAGTTTGGGATTTTTTATGGTCAAAAAAATAGTTTTGGGTAATTTGTTACAGATATACTAATTTGGGGTTTTTTAATATATTAACACTTAAGATAAAAGACCATCCGTGGTGGCGGTGTAGTGGTTGAGTGCAGGTTCCTTTCGGGAGAGATTCTGAGTTCGAATCCCTGCGTTGTTTGCCTTGCGAGAAAGGAACTCACGACTTACCCGGGGTAGCAAGGGTGGTGGTGGTGACTCTACTGCTCCTCCAGGGCTTACTCTGCCACGAACGGTGCACGGAGGTTCCATGGGTACCAAAAAAAAAAAAAAAACACTTGAGATAAAAGAGAAGAAAAGTCAATAGGTCAAAAGCAACAAGAAAAGGAAGTCGCTACTTCGTGCGTGAGTGTGCCCAGGAGGAGGAGGAGGAGGCAGAAAGAGAGAGAGCCCACCGAGAGCATCGAGAGAGCACTTTGGGAAGAAAAGAAAAATAGGGCCAAATCGAGGGTCACCACTTCGCAGTCCCGATTCGAAAGTCAAACATTAATGGTAGCTTAAGTTTGAGTATGTTGTTCGTGAGACCAAGAATTATGAGTTGATTGATTTTATTCGTTGAAGACTTTCTCTAAATTGTCCACTCGAGGTTAGGGTTTTTTTGCTCTATTTATATGAATTCACTTTTGTGGTGAGAAAGTCGTTGACATTTAAATTTTGGCGATCTATTCAATTAATCATTAAGTACATATAAAATTATAATAATATTTAACTCTTGACAAAAAATAATTTTCATTAAATTATATGGTATATAGATATTTTGAGCATTTGCATTAATAGTAATAGAAATTTTTTTAAAGAAAACATTAATTAAAAATATATATATATATATATATATTTTAAAAGAGAGAAGGAAAAAGAAGAAGAAGAAAACACTGGGTGGTAGGGGTGAGCGGTTCTTGGTTCCGGTTCGGTTCCATCTGGAACACGGAACCTACCCCTCAGGTACAAGTTCTTCATTTTTGGAACCCGGAACCTACCCGTCAAAACCAAGAACCTAAAACCTACCTGTCACGGGCTCGGGGACGGTTCCGAGGTTCCAACAGGTTTTTTTTTTTTTTCATTTTTAGATTTGAACTATAACGAAGAAGGAAAGAGACAAACCAAAGCTTTTATGTTCATAAATTGTCCTTTAGATGGTAGGTGAAGTGGATAGAAGTGATACAAGGATTTCCTGACTGGGAATCTTTTTATTCTTACCTCAGCAGGTTCTAGTTTGCTCATTTTGGCAAACATATTGCCATAGAAGTTGGCATCCTTTTTCTTGTACTCCTTAACCTTCTCCTTCAATACTTTATACTCCAGTTTCACATCCCTATTTTGACAAGGCAAATTAAATGTGTAAGCACCACATTTCCGCAGTGTTCAAGATATCCCAGACCACAAAAAAAACATCTCAGAGAACGAAAAAGGAACAAAAAAAAGTACCTATTGTCAAGATCAATCTCTAGCACCTTCTTGATGTCAAATTCAGCCAAATCAAGATCAGCCAGCTGAATGTAAGCCTGTGCCCTCCGATAAAGAGCCTTCACATTCCTGCTATCCAGCTCCAAAACCTGAGACAGATTCAAAGAGAAAACATTCATGCATCACAACCAGAGCTTTTGCAATGCCAAGGAAATGCTGCAAACCTTGGTGCATAGTTTCTCAGCTTGCTTGTAATCTTTGAGTTTCAGCTTGCATGCTGCATCATTCAGATTGCAAGTAACTTTCAGTGCCTTCGCTTGTTTCTTCTCATCTTCGCTAAAGGAGGTATTGTATTCTATGTACTTCACAGCCTACAAACAAGATCAGTATCCGCTAGAATAAGAGATATTACCAGATAAAGCTTATCCACGTTATTGCCCTCTTTAAGGTTCTAGCTTTTCTGACAGAACTCCACTTTGACCAGTGAGCTGTCTGTTATTTCATAAAAATATGGGTTTATTACTAAAAACTAGAAAAAGAATCTTCACAATGGGCTGGAGAAACTAAGAAACTCTTAAGATTTTCAACTACAATGAAAATCTCAATCTAAACCAGTATTTGAGAATCTGCTTTCCTATTATACCATACTTCAACATATAATAGATAACGACATCAATTGAAAAAAAAGCAACCAACCCCAAGTCTAAAGAACACTGAACTTGTGGCATCCGAAAACTCCAACGACCCTTAAATATCTAACGGCCACATTTTCTTTTTAATTTATTGGACCGACCAACTGTGCAATAAGAGAAGTCTTTGGACTTTGATCGATTGATGGGATTCGGCCATGCATGAGGAACACACATGCCGAATTTAAGAATAAAATTTGGAGGAGTTGGACCATGCATGAGGACCATGCACGTCTTTTCTTTATGCAATTCGGCAAGTGAGAAAATGAATTTTTATCACCATACAACTCTGTCGAGTTCTTTCTCCACTCGAGAATTTTGATCACATACTTGTACATTATGGCGACACCGTGTGGCCATGTGAGTAGGCTGTAATTTAGCTCATGCATGTGGGGAGATTAAGGTAAATATTTGGAGGAAATCGGGCTGTGTAATAAGGATGATGAAACCACAAGCCCGCTGGTCCAAAAATAATTCCGCACTTCCTCTTGAATTGTCGACAAATGGGGTCAACACTTCTCAAGAATTCCTCCATCTTTGTTGACCAAGAGTGACCAGCGGAGGCCACGTGGCTCTTTGTCCGGTGGCCAGCGCAGGAGGAGGGATCGAGAAGGGAACCACGCCTCCACCAGTTGTCTTCAATTCCTGCTGCCACCAAATAACCTGCATGCAAGAAAAATTAATTAACCAATTAATTAAGGAGCAAAAGGGGCGGATTAGTCAAGAAGAGAGAGAAGGAGCCGAGTGAAATTCGGACAGAGAGAGAGTGAGCGATCGAGAGGGCCGTGAGTGAGAGAAGTGCGAGCAGCGAGCGGGTGCACGGCGTGAGGAAGGAGGAGGTCACCCTCAGTCGAGCACGGTGCTGCCGCTGTCGCTGCTGCCCGTCTTTGTCGCTGTTGAGTCACTCGCGAGGACCCCGAGCTTTCCGTTCCTACTTGCTGCCGAGCTTAGGAGTTGAGGCAAGTAGAAGTTCATTGATCTATGTTATGCATGCTGTGATTATCTGGTGAAGTACAAGTAGACTTGAGGAAATGCTGAAATGAAAACTGCATGTTGGGTTCTTGGATGATTGAGGTGGATTAGGACCATGAGATTGAGGAAGAGCAAAATTATTTCTATGTGGTTTCAGTTCTTGCTGAAGTAGGGATTGAAAGGTCTACTCATAATAAAATTTTGAAATAAAATGGCTGCGGTATAGGAGCGGGATCCTATTGGATCCGTGGTGCTCGAATTCGGTCAAGTGAACTTCAGCAGTTTTGTAAATTTTCTAGGGATAATTCTAGTGTGATTTTGGTCTCGACTTCTTCATGAATCTCGTAAAGGATTGTTTAAACTATATCATATAATTTTCTCAGATTTTTCGGAAATCCATATAGCGGCATAACTTTTCCGTTAATGAACGGTATTTTCTGCTAGTGTGCGAATTCGGTGATATAGAAAATCTGGAATAGAGTTGCGTGATTTATTGCTATTTGTACACAACGAATCTGACTTATTTTCCTTCATTAAAATTTCTTCCTTTAGGTCTCATCTATAACACACCAAAATTTTGGAATTTTATGAATTCATTTAGGGGTTATTCCGAAATTTTCATTAAAACTGTGCATTCTGGTCTTTGAGTTGTTTTAGTCCGAATTTGCTCAACTGGTTCCAAAAGGGTGAATGCATCTTTAGTTGTTATTAGATGTGATGGATTTTTGCATTCGGCATATCATTCAATACCAAATATTTCAATGAAACTCATGTGATTTCCAATGTCATAGCATTGAACATGTTTTTGGAAATTAAGATGTTAATTGTTGCCATTGAACCCTCGGATCAACGATGCCCCAGGAGTCGGGAGGCCCGAAGGCTTGAGTGAGTCGATGTCCTTTGGATACCTGGGGTCCGTAGTGCCCTAGAGGTTTTCCCTAGGAGTTTCGGGATGCCCGGTTGTATGCTTGTCGATACATAAATCCGGAGGGCCGGGATAATCATTTTCATGGAGAGCTCCAGAGGTTCCTCGTAATGCCAGGTGGGGTGCGAGATGCTTAGAGGTGTGGTGAGACATGCTCTAGATGTTCGGTGGCCTTAGTGGCTGAATGCCGGAGGCTTTCGCGACGCCAAGATTGGGTACAAAATCCCAAAATGATGCAAACATCGGTCCTCTGGGGGATGAAACCTTTTGAATATTAAAACTAATGGTTCTACTAAGTGTGCGTGTGGTCTGGTTATGGGACTAAATTGTATGACATGGAATGGGACGTGTCATTACAGTTTGGCCTTATGATCGGGACTTGTGTAACTGGACATGATGCATCTGAATCCTTTGAAACTACATTTGCCATTGCATTAAAGAATCTCCTGATTTTGATGCATACTTATTCTTGGATTACTTGTTTCTATCTATCTTGCATGAATCTAGATATTGATGGTACTGCGTGATATAGCTTAATGAATCTTTTACTGCTGAGTGGTTGTACTCACCCCATTTGAAAACTAACATTTCAGACTAGAAGACATGCCTCTGCTACCAGTCACCCCCAGCACATTCTATGGTATACCAGTTGATCTTGAGTGTGAGTGTACGGAGCACCATCATCCCGAGATACGAGGGTTAGTCTTTGTTCGAGTACGGGTACTATTCTTGTATGACATTGGTTCACCCGCCAGCCTAGTGATTCAGGAGTTTCTGACTGTATTCATCCGCTGTGATGGGATCATGCTGGGGATGTTGCCGCCACCGCCGGCTGATGGACCGAGCTGGGTGTGACCGAGAGTGACAGTTAGCAGATGAAACATTTTTGGACCGCCAACACTGAATGATAGACTTATGTATATGACTGTTGTTGACACCCGAAATTTTCGTCGACATTTTAAATAAATTTTTTGCAAAAATAAAAAAATGAAAAAAAAATTGATTGAAATGAAAAGAAAAGAAAAAAAAGAAATAAGGAAAATGAAAAAAAAACGAAAAAAAAAGGAGAGAAGTAAAGAAAAAGGAGAGAAAAGGAAAAAATAAAAGAAAAAAATAATAGAAAAGGAAGGAGGGGCTCTTCGCTCCGCCGCTCTCTCTCTCCTCGGATGCACGCGAATTCTCTCTCAGGGGTTCTCTCTGGGGAATCTCTCTCTCAATCACTGACTCTCGCTCGATCAGTTCTCGAAGACAAAGTAGCTGCCGGCGGAGACATCAGTGGTTACAATGATGATGACAGGGGGTTCGATCGGCTAGGGTTTTTCCTCCATTGGCGAGAAATCGAAGATCGGAGGCCGGCTCTCTGGGATTGGCTGGGGTTTCTTCTCTCGGATTCCCTCTCTCTCTGATTCTCTCTCTGGTTTGCTCGATCGCGGCGCCATCGGTGAAGACGGTGGCGGCGATAGCAGTGACGACGATCAACAGCAGATTCGACAGCGGCGGCAATAGCTTCCGGTTGTCTTCTCGTTCTGTTTTTTTCGATCTCTCTATTCTGGTTCGGGCTCTCGCTCGCTTGCTCGATCAATCGAAGACCGGCGGTCGAGGATCGCACGTGAGCTCTCTTTCTATCCTTCTCTATCTGTTAGGGTTTCGATTTCTGTTCTCTCTTTGAATCCGTTCGGGTCGTGGATTCTGACCTCTCTCTCTCTCTCATTCGGACGCTCGCTCACTTGATCGATCTGATGCCCTCGTTGCAGATCACACCCTTCCAGAGCTCGAGATACAGGGGTTCAGGTTCGCGCCGAGTGGGAAGTCTCAGCTCAGCTCCAAAGATAAAGGTTTGAAACTGATCGATGACAGCGGCCCTCTGTCTCTGGCTTGATCAGGTTTTCTTTATCTCTCTCTCTTGATTGCTCTGTCTTGCGCATGGTCTGTTACTCTCTCCCTGGTTTGATCACTGTCTTTTTCTCGATCGCTCTTTCTCTATCGATTTTGTACTTGTATCTGTTTTTTTAGCTCCGAGGTTGTGTGTTTTCATTAGCCTCTTCTGCCAAGTCACCTTAGCTTGTGTGTCATTCATGCTAATTGCCGTGTTCGTGATGTTCTGTTTGGTGCCATTTACTCCATAACTTGGAAATGTTCTCCACCTGTTTGATAAAATTCCTGAATTAGATCAGTGGGTGTTTCGATTCAGATTCTGATTGAGAGCTTCCCTTTGCTTGATCGATACATTAGTTTTGTTGTATAGACTTTACTTGTATTTCGTTTCCTTTCATTTCAGAACTTAGTAGCTAGCCGTTTTAGGATTTGTTATTGAAATTCTTGGATTAGATACATATCCAGTGCAAAGCAAGCTGAGCAAGCAGGACACACACAAGAAGAAAGTTGATTTTTTTTAATAAAAATTGGTCCCCTACTGCTGCTGTGTTCATTTTTTAGAGTTCCTTGTTCACAATATTGAATGTGTTCTCTGTCGAAAGTTGTGAATTCATTGGTGCACTTCAACTGGACTGCTGTCCGGCATTTTCCCCCTTGATGAGTTTGTAGCTGTCGGTAGACCAAGTATGAGTTGTGCCCGAAGTTCACCTTAGTGGAGAAACATTTCATCAGCAGGAAATGATTTTATATTAGGAAAGGATTTTATATCTTTGGTGCGTGTTGGACGATCTGTGAACCTGACATCTAATGCTTACATTCAGCTTTTGCTAGGGCCAGCAACAACAATGCTGTTTGAGTTTGTCAAAGAAATGCCTAAACATGAAACTGAATGGAGGCTGGATTTCACTTCTCTTTTAGGCGTATTTTTTTTTTTTTTTTACATGGGTTATCATTCAACTATTCCCTGTTGTCTTGACAGATTTGGTTTATGAGAAAGAGTAGAAGCTAAGGATTATGATGAAAATGCATGGGCTTAGTGATGGACCATTTTGGCTGATTTCCTATGATTGTTTTCTCTCCTTATCTTCAATCTACATGCTGAATCTAATTATCTTATCTTCTTTGAACTTGATTTGCCTTGATCTGCAAATTCGTATACTTGATATGTTACTCTCTGTTTTGGCTGAAACGAGGTGCTAGATGAGGTTTTTTGACCTCGAGCCCTTCTAGACATAAAAAATACACTTTTAGAGCTTCGATTTGATATGTCGCACGCCCATAATGGATGTCATTTGGTTGCTCAAAAACACCTACAAAGTCTGTTGATTCTGCAGTAGTTTTAGATTGATTTGCTGTTCTGATTGATTCTCTGTTTTGGATGACCTTTTGTGCAAATGACCTGATACGAGCTGGTTTCTGTGGTTTTCTGTGTTTGATACCTTCATGAGAGCTGAAGATGGTTCGACTAGCTTTCCAACGAGCTATAATACACCCTGATCCGATATCATTAGCCACATGAAATCTTCTTTAAAAGTTAGGAAGTAATTCTGGAAAATTGTTGTGTTCTGCTCTGATGTGGAAATTCGTATGCCTGTTTTGACTGATATGCTTCAGTCCTTAGAATGAGCTGGTAGATGATGGTAGATGATGTTATTAGGACTTAATGTCTTCTGGAGATTTGTAATAGACTTCTCGAGCTTTCCATAGACATATTATATGTGCGATTTGACTATTGTTTGCCCTGCCTAATGAATGTTACCATATCAATGTTTGATTCTGGAAATTCAGAGGATAGATTAGACTGATTTTCATTCATGCTATGATTTCTATGATGATTTTTGACGAAGTTGTCTGCATGAAACTTGTGCCTCATTGTCTTCTTGACATTTGAAACATGTGTTACAAGTTTCACATTAATGCATGGCATATCATATTTGAATCTCATTTGATGTGAATATCATGCATCCATTTGGCTAATTGCAATTGAAATTTGTCAAACATGACATTTTTAGTTCCAAGTCACTTTGCAATGTTAATGACTTGTGTGACTTCTTTGCATTCTGATTTAGGGTTAAATGTCTACCCAAACTTTTTTTGCATTCAACCTTATGTCATGCAAGTTTCACATTTTTATACATTGTCTAGGTGGTCTTACGAACCTTTAAACATGCATTGTATTTTGTCCTATTTGTGACTTGAATTTGCTAGATTCATGTTCATGTCTGATGCCTATGTCTATTCGTTATAATAATGATTTCTATGCATTGTCTTAGTCATATAAGATGAGGCAAGGGATCCTTGTTTCTTAGATTAGGTTTAGATTAGGATCCTGAAGATAGAGAAGGCGTGAAGGTGATGGAGGTCGATGTCCATTCCGACCGTTGTCATGTACTATTTGTTTTCCCCGACATATGTCTCGGGTTCCATGCATTGTATAAAACCCGACGAGTTGCGGGATTCCTTTCTTTCCCAATTGTTTTCTCTTTTATATTTGTTAGAATTGCATGATTAGGTTTAATTGCTTTTCTTGATTATTTACTTCATGTCATGCAAATTTCTTTTTCATTGTTTGTTTTCTTTTCATTTCTTAGGAATAGAATATAATGAAAGTAATCCACCACGCATGATCATTTAGTATAGAATTGACGATCCTAAAATATAAAAAGAAATGCATGAACATGTTAGGAAAAACACGACATACTATTTAGGTACCGAAAGGGCGCTAATAGCAATATTAGCATAATCCAAGTCCACGAACCTAGATATCTGGTTGCGTAGGAATCAATGGAACACTCCCGACCCTCGATTGGGTTTCTAGCCGACCTAAAAAATGAGGCTAGTGGTGACTCCTGTATATTCTTAGGTTGTTAAATACCTAGATCTTATAAATAAATCCGCTGTCACGCGGGGTACGAGCTTGGGAGAGCTCGCGATCTCGAGATCAAGTACCCCTAAACCCGGCCTTTCCCCACCTTTGGATACTTTTCGAGGGGCGGCGAGATCAGGTTGCGACAACTATTTGGAAAGAAAAGAAAAAGGGAGTTGGTTATCTTTTGGTATGTAGCCGGGTATAGAAAACCGCGGTAAATTTTGGTGTACCGACTGATGATGTCTATCAAGTCTATGTAAATAAAAGTGTTCGGCTTTGATTTATAAAAAATGTCTAGTAGATGTGCATCGTTTTTAATTTTAGGATAGGGAGATGCTGATTTTGCTTTCGCCACATATAAATATATATATATATATATATATATATATATATACTGCGCAGGCACCGATCTAAAAGACATAAACCCCCAGGATTGATAGACCTTCAGGTCAAGCAAGAGAAAGATAAGTGAACTGTGGCGACCTCAACTGATCGGGAGCCGTTCGGGGGTGCCACAGAACCAGCCACACAATAGAGGATATGAGTAAAAACTAAACGCTTGATTTGATCCAAAGAAATGGCAGTAACACAGGAAACAGGAGACAATCATGTGAACTTTCATTAGGAATAAAAGATAAGCACAGTTTCGCATAGCATGTTACTAGGCCTATGCTCCATCAAGACTCAAGAGTCAGATTTGAAAATCATTAGTCTCACCACTTAGCATGAAACAAAACAATACACCGTAGCAAGTGCTTTAAATAATGGAACACATGACAACTAGCTAACCACATAAATAGCCGAGAGGTATCTTTTCATATCTCTTGGAAGCCCTCGCATACTTTCCTACCTTAAATAGAACATTTCCTTCTTCTTTCTTCTTGCCTGCAGCCTCAATCTTCTCCTCAGTAATCATGTACGACGACTCCTTGTCCTAAACATTGAATGTTTAGATATTATTGTATCAGTGCCTTGAAGTTTACAATGAGGATTGTGCCATAACAGCGCATGAACAAGAGCCCGCTTACATACCTTGACAAAAGAGACCAACTCCACCTCATAATACACAGTTGAACTAGGAGGTACCACAGCCAGAAAGAACAAGAAAGTAACAAGCACGTTCGCAGGTATCTATAAAATCAAGTTCAACCCGCATGAAATTCTCACCGCTAAGGGCAACAAGAAAGTAACAAGCACATTTGCAGGTATCTATAAAATCAGCTGATGCGAGTGTAAAAAGGGGCAAAGATTCAAACAATTAGGGTTTGTATGAATCGCCGCCGATCGAATGTGAGAGAGAGAGAGAGAGAGAGAGAGAGAGAGAGAGAGAGAGAGAGAGAGAGAGAGAGAGAGAGAGAGAGCTTATGGATGATACACGGTTCCAACGAGGTCCTCCGAGCCGACGAAGATGGGGATGAGAGAGAGAGCTTACGGATGATACATGGTTCCAACGAGGTCCTCCGAGCCAACGAAGATGGGGATGCGGTTTTCTTCTTCACCGGCTTCTCGTAGATGAGCTTTACCTAGAGATGTAGGTCTTGCAGGAGAGGAACTCGTCAAGGGACTTGAGGCCCGACTCTGTGTGGAGATTTGTCGAGGGTGAGCACCGAGCAACGTCAGGTAGAGATAGAGAAGAAGCATGAAGTGTGAAGTGAAAGTGAGAACTGTGAGACTAGGGTAAATTAATTTAGGGCTTTTTTTTTTAACCTAACTGGTTCTCAGAAAAAGGGAACCGGGAATCGGAACCAATCTCTTAAGAACTGGGAACCGGAACCGGTCTCTTAAGAACCAGGAACCACGCTCACCCCTATCGGGCGGGCTATCATTTCTTTTAGTTTTCTTCCTTTTCTTTCCGTCTGAGCTCGGCTAGCCTCTTCTCTTTAACTTTTTCCACCGGTCTAGATTTCCTCCTTCCTCCTCCTTTCCTCTCTTCCCTCATGCTCGCTGAACAAAGGACATGGGTGGGTAGAGAAGAGAACGACGTACAGAACGGAGCAAAGACTTCACGGCGTGATCGTCCTGTCGGGGCCAGGTGGTAATTGGCAAGGCTAAGGCCATGTGCGCCGGTGGCCATTTAAAAGGAAAGAGAGGTGGAGAGAGAGATGGGGGGAGGGGGGTTCAAACGGAGAGAGAGACAAGTCCGCCAAGAGGGAGATTGGGAGTGAGAGAAACGTAGAGAGCGAGATTGAGAGCAAGGAGTCCTCCGGCAGCTCGCCCACGGTCGAGCCTCGACCGACGACTCAAGGGAGGCCGCTCCCTTGAGCCAGTAGCCTCCTTTCCCCCACGCGAAGCCTCCGGTAAGTCACGGTTTCCTTTCGATTTCACTCGGATTGGGTCGTTTTCCAAGGATTCTGGCTAGGAGGCGTGCGAGACGAACGAGTGTTGCCCAATTTGTCAAGCTTGCCCTCCATTCGTCATCTCCGATTCGGGTGGGAACATACATTGGCCGACCCCTGGTTTTGCCCTCTTTAAGCGTGCCCCTGTTTTACTTTGCTTGGGGCGTGTCGGGCAGGAGCTCGCAGCCGTCCAACTCATGCGAGCCCCAGCCCCCGTCACCCCCTTGTTTTGTCTCCATTGTTCGGGCATGTGGTCGGTCGAGGGTTCCGACGCAGGTTTGAGTACTGTCCTCGACAAACGGCCGTTTGTCGGGGATAGTCGGGGGATGGTGGCCGAGGCCGTGGCGACGTCATGGCGCTCCTGTGGCCGACGAAGACAAACAGTGTGTCTGCGGTCGTCTCCGTCGCGGCAAGGACGCCGTGAACGAGCTAGGTTGGGCTGGCTCGGGGCTTGGCCGGCCCGGGCTTGTTTAGGCTAGCTTGGCTGAGTTGGGCTGGTTTAGTGCAATTCCTACTTTAGTTTTTTTTTTTTTACTGTGGGCCAAGCTTAGTTTGTTAGTTTCTTAAGGATTTAGCTAAAATTTTGGGTTGGACTGGGCCCCGCACCTCAAGCCCATTCCAGTTGAGGGCCTCGCAACCCGGGTCGGTCCCACCCAAACCGGATTCAAGGATTCGACCTGGGTCCTTTTAGGATTAAAATTATTATTATTAAATAATTTTAAAAACTTAACTTTAAAAAATAAGAAAATTAAAAATTAAAAATATTCCAATTTTTTTTTTAAATTAGGGAAAATCTTAAAAAATAATTTTTGAGTAATTTTCTCTTAAAGTGTGTGAAAATCCTTGAAAAGAAAAAAAATTTGTTTAAAATTGAACGAGTCTTCAGGGTTTTAAAATAGGGTCTTAAGTGTTCGTAGGAAAAATGTTAAGTTGTTGTTTGTGTATTTCTATTTCAATTACTCTTGCACATTTTCAATATGTTAATTGTGGTTTTCCTTTAGTTTGGTTAGGAATGACATATTTTCTATCTCTTAGTTGGATTCTTGTTTTCCCTTACAATTTATTTAATGTTTCATTGGTTGCTAATTGATAGGATAATGATTCACACTCACATGATCATTACATACATAAGTGTATAGGTTTAAAATCAATTCAAATTGCCTAACAAACATCTTCTTAAAATAGATAAGATTAGGTATCGAAAAAACACTTCTTTGATTGCATAAAAAGTGAAGTGTACTTTCATGCCTTACTTGATTTTTAACCGATCTCAATTGACTAGTGGTGATTCCTCATTAATAAAATCATTATAGTGTCAATTTGAAACTTAAATTGAATACCCCAATGTCATATGAGGTATAGGCTCAGGAGAGCCGGCGTCTGAACGAGGGTCGTAGGCCCGTCTTTAAGGCAATAATCATAAACCTATGTTTTTTTCTTCTTCGAATGGAAAAGGTAGGTCTCAATAGAGTTACAATTGTATTGTTAATATTGAACCTGTAATATGTTACTAGAGAATAATATTTTATACATCGTACTATTCTTAGTGACTAATGGAAGTTTTTGGAGGATCCATGATTTTTCCTGCATTGGGTTTCCACGAAAAACCTTGGTGGTGTTATTGGTTTTGTCTCCTATTATTTCGTTGTTATATGCTTATTGCAAGGTTGTATTGGCCGGTTGTTGCTGGGCTAAGTCGATTTCAGTTAGTTTAGTTATAGGGGAGACATTGATTCTAGATTAGGTTTAGTTTATGGTGATTTGTTGTCCGGTTCTTCCCCGACACAAGGGAAACAAAAACTTGATTTCCCATAATTCTATTGATATAAACTTGCTTGAAGTGCATAATATCAAATTTCTTATCATCCCAAGCTTGTAATCTTTTGTGAATTTTTTTAGGGTGGTAGACACAGCTATGATGAAAAGAAGGAGTTGTTTAGAAACAAGATCCACTAGCCACTGCACATTTAAAGCTAAGTTTGGTGTGTTCTTAAGTTTCGAGGACTAGATTCTCGCGCTAACTTCACTAATTCCCTCTATCATGCCTTGCTAGATAAGATTATCCATGTTTTCATCAACAAGAAGGGGATCGACATTGGTGAAGAGATTAGTCTGGAACTTTTGCAAGCCATCAATGATTCGAAAATCTACATTCCTATCTTCTCCAAAAGTTATGCTTCTAGTAGTTGGTGCCTTCGCGAGTTGAAACACATGATGGAGTGCAGGAAAACCAATGAACCGGAGGTTTTGCCCATTTTCTATGATGTGACACCTACTGACATGAAAGTTGAAACCAATGTGTATGGGTAGGGGTGAGCATGGTTTGGGTTGGGCCGGTCCTCCACCCCCTAACCCTAGGATCAACCTGCACAGTGCTGGTCCTCAATTTTTGGGATCGAGGACCGACCCTATTGAGCTTGGGACCGAGAACCGGACCGACCCAATGGATTCGGTCCGGTTCCAAGGTCAACCCGAGACCAACCGATAATTTTTTATTTCATTTTTTGTACTCCTTAAAAAAGCAATTGAGGACTGAACTGACCCAATGGGTTTAGTCTGGTTTCAAGGTTAACTTAGGACCAACCAATAATTTTTTATTTCATTTTTTATACTCCTTGAAAGGGCACCGATTCAATGGGTTCGATGATGAGTGAGATCAGTTAAGAAAGGCAAACGATGAGGGTCAAGTGGGGTGAGCGTCGAACAGAATGAGCATCGAATGTTGAACGGGGAGCAACAAGCCAACCGAGCATCGAGCAGCGAGCGGCACAAGTGACCCAAAGCGAGCGAGGCGAGTGTCGAGTGGCGAGTGAAGAAATTGTTTCTTTCAATTTTGAAAAATTGAAGACTAAGAGGACAAATAAAACATAAGAGAACGGATACTAAAGGAGGATGCTATAAGGTGCATTTTTGAACGCCATGAGGACTTCTCAAAAAAATATATTCTTCCTTCGTAAATTATGACTATTGATATCGTAAAAGACATTAAAAACATAAGTTATTAAAGAACAATGTAAAATTACTTGAACTCATCACTAAAGAATTGTTTAATATTGTTGATACCGTTTATTTTAAGGTTTCTTCTATATAAAAAAATTATATATATATAGTTAGGGTTGGGTCCGGGTTGGACTGACCCGGAACTCTCAGGACCGAGGATCGACTTGCACAGTGTTGGTCAAGGAATTCCAGGATCAAGAACCGATCCAGTCTCCCTGGGAACCGAACTAGGACTGGTAGGGTTGAGCTGGTCTAGGGTCGGTCCAGGGTTGACTCTGGACCGATGCTCACCCCTATGTATGGGTATCAATTAACTCAGCATAAGTTGAAACATGAGACTGAGACTGTGCATCTCTAGCAGAAGGCTGCTAAAATCAAGGGATGGGACACCAAGACATAGGGTATGTTAACTCCCTCAACTTTTTTTTCCCTTCTTTCTTGATTTCTTTTACTTGAACATTGGTTATACTTTGAAGAGTAATTTTTTTTTTTTAATTTGTTCTTGGCCCGTTCCGCATGTTCTTGGGCTCTGGCCCTTTAGAGTATATTTAGTCCCCACATTAGTTCTTTAATTTTCTTCAAAAATAAAAAAATAAATCTGGATTTCCTGGGAGGTACACCACAACTTCGTATATTGAAAACAATATTGGAGAATGAAAAAAATCTTTGCAATAGGGGCATTGCACCCAGCCTCTTGTCCAGTTTAGTGCTCTTCACTAGGTTCAACTGGTCAAATTGGGGGACAAAGCATAAGGTGCATATATTACAAAGGTACATAAGTGAAAAATACATGAAAATTAAAAGTAGAACTTACACAACAACATTAATAATAGAATGAGCCTTATTTAAGAAAATTCCAATCTTTACTAGACTCTCGACATCTAAGGTATAGAATCAATTGATATGGGACAGAGTAGAATAAGGTAGATAAAAATAAAATAAAATTGGGAGACGTTTCAAAGTATCATAAATAATTAGGCCAAAGGAAACCATCAATTTTCGCCCCTTCCTTTTGGGCTTTACGCGCCTTCCCCACATCTTTAGCCCTAACATGCCCCTTCTTGGTGTTTGGCCATAAGGTAATCATCAAATGATTGAAAATCCATGCTACCAAAGATATATGAGGACTAGGGCTTCTTTTTTGTGGGTTCTTGGCTTAGAAATACGTCGGGACTAATGAAACACCAAATGAGGGGAAAAAAAGAGAGGGAAAAAGTTAATATTTTTTATTTTATTATTTTCATTTGGATGAGGTAAAAAAACCCTAGGTAGGATAGGAAAGAAGGAAGCGACTCTTAATCAAATCACCACCTTGTAGGCCAATGAAATTATATTAAAAGATATATTATTATAGTAAGGTATTGCAATCCCTACACAAATAAGCATTAGCATCATGATTATTGACATAGTTAATTTGACGTATATGATTATCTTTACCAAATAGGTTTCATAATTAATTTAGTAGTTTTTGAATAACTTTCTGTACCTTTTTTTTTTTCTTTCTGTTTCTTTTTTTTCATTTTTTTTTTTTCTGTTAGAAAAACTACTTCAAATGGGGAAAAAAATCGTACTATTAATGTAAAGCAATATACAATGGCATGACCAAGACAGTCCAAACGTGGCCGGACTCTCAGCTCGCACTCATCCGACAACCAAGTTAACGTGGTCCATCCGATGCATTTGTGGGGGGGGGGGGAGAGAGAGAGAGAGAGAGAGAGAGAGAGAGAGGGCTAAGCGTCAGAAGACACGCCATGAAGATTTTCGGGAAGCACGTATCGCCGCGGCAATTCGTGCTCTTCAGTTCGTAGGCCATTTCTTGATGAAGTGCTTCGCAAAGAACCCGAAGAAGAGGAGGACCGCCCGTATGCTCATGAAGCACCCCTTCCTTGCCCTCGACTGCATCAACGATGGGAAGGTCGTAGGAGATTGCGGAGTAGTCGGATTCGCTGATTCCTCTCCAAGGTGCCACTTCGATTTCCAAGACTGGGTTTCGATGCAGTACAAGAACGAGCTGGGAATCGGGCTTGCTTTCGCCCTCCTCGGAGATGGATTCTGATCCGTCATTCATTAGAGAGGATGCTACTGCGTTGGAGATCTCGTCGGATTCTTCATCGGTGATGGATCGGGATGGTGAGTTGGCGAGCCACGAGAGGCCTAATTGGGAACACTCCGAGGGTTGGGTGACCGTTCGATATCGGAGTTCGTCCCAATTCCGAAAGCAGAGTCAGCATAGCTTAGAACAGAGCAGGGTTCTCGGATGATTCTTTTTGTTCAATCCGAGGGTTCTGATTCAATTGATTCGTTTTCTTTTTCTAAGAATGTGACCATTGATTCGGTTACTGCAGACAAGAGATGTACAGACAGATTTTGGTGAAGCAATAAAAAGAAAAATCAGATCTTTTTTGCGGCTGCAATTTTAGTTATGCAAAGTCTGACGGAATGCTTTGCACTTTTTTAGTTGATTGGCGACTCACGCAGAGTGCTGACAATTTAAACATATTATAAAATGGTTAATTGAGTTTTAAATTCTTGAATTTGACAAATTTAGTTATAAATCTTTAGATGATTTTTCAATGTAATCCATGTTCAGAAATTGCTAAAATGATAGTCCAGCCAGCATTGCTATCTTATGTAATACTACCAACACCGATGTTGACAATTTTTTTTTTTTTGCTACAAATTTGATAATTTTAATAACTTCCGAAGAAATTTATTTATTTATTTTTTAGCTTTTCTTATTCTTCCTTCTTCCTTCACAGGTCATCGGATCCTGACCATGGCCAGCAACTAGCAAAGGAAGAAGAATAAAATAGGAAAAAGAAAAGAAAAGAAAAGGAAAAAATTCAAAATATATAAAAGAATTGCAAAAATCATTCAAATCATGCCGGTCATGCCATGCCAAACCGCTAGCAAATTCCTTACGGATACATAAATGATTCTATTAGTAAACCTGTTATAATATATGTTTTCATATCTCTCACATTTTCTTAGAGGTTTTCTTCACCTTGTGTCTTAAAGCGCATGTGTTAATAGTGTTAAAAAAGTATAATATCGAAAATTTAGCGTAGTGTGTAGCAACTAATATATAATAGTTGGCCCATACTTATTATCTTAAATTTTTTTAGCAAAGGTTAATCTAATTGGATACATTGAAGAGTTTGGACTAGAGTTTTCTCTAGGTAATCTTCTTATGATAATGCATCTAGCATCTATTGTGCATCTCATGGTTTTCACGTGGAAATGGCCATTATAATTTATCTAAAAGAGGCAACTAGAGCAAAGCGGCCTCGAATTTGCTTTGATGGTTGCTGCAGTAGATAGCAATAATGTGGAACTTCATGTTAAAATAAGATGGTGCATAAAGAAATATGGATTAGAGAGCATGCTTAGGAGGAGATTGTTAAAGTGTTAGTGAGAAAAAGTGTTGGAGAAGTCCAACTTGATAAATTCGATGTGATATGAAGCAGTTTGTATATCTTAATTAATTCATTAATTTAAAATTTAAGTTACAGTAATTTCAACTAGACATCGAAAATGGGCTTAGACTTGAACTCTCTTTTGGTGATCCCTCTCGCAAAGGATTATGTAGTAGCATCTTTTACTTTCTACCACAAACATATCTCAAGATTTACTAAAGTGTTATTTATTAAAAAAATAGGTGCATGGAAGTTTCAATTAGACTAGCACCAACTACACCTTGATCCCATACCTGCCAGGATGAAGTTGATTTGCAAATCGATTCCATGCGATACGTCTCCATAGATACAAATATAAGTACGTTGTTGAATATAAAGATGGTGCCAATTAAAGTACATATGTGCAATCTTGTCGTGTCTTTATGCTAGAAGTATCTTTCCAAAGAATGGACACTAGCAAATGCGAAACATGATGGCCCTTATCAAATCCCACTCAATTCACGAATGAATCATTACAATTATTTCATTTTATTTTTTGAGGGCATATAAGTTTTTCCGACGTCATGAATGAGCTAAACCACCTAACCGTCTTTCGAGGGATGAGATGCCTTTCTATTTATCGCGAGCCCGAGAATTTTTTATGGCGTATCCAACGGATGCCGAAAGGCAACGAAATGGAAGGAACACCACCAAACGTGATGGAGGCGGCCACCAGCCAGATGCGATCAGCGCGAGGGCTCCCCCTCCCCGCTTCGCAAATGCAATGCGTGCAGCCTTGGTGGGCCCACCAGCCCCGAACGTACACGGTCGGTTTCTATATCGAAGGGATGGCCCACCCGGCTGGGGAGTTATTGGGCGCGGCCGTGCGATTCGGCGCAGTACGTGCAATTCGGATCGTCGCTTTTCGATTTTGTGTGATGAGGTGGCGTGAATTTTTTGCCCGTGGCTCTCTATTGGTGCGGAGCTCGGCTACCGTGTCGTGTGGAGATCGCGAGTTTTGGCGGGGACCGGGTCCCGCCGTTTGTGAGGGATCTTTTTGCATGGCTCCTCCCCGGGGAAGAAAAGAACATTCTCCCACGTTCTGAATTTTTGGAATCTTTGACCCGAAAGGTATGTAAATCTCTCGCTCGAGAACTCAGAAAGACATAACAAGGATAATTCTAGAGAGCGAAACTTTATTTAATTACCCAATCGTGTGCCACAATGAAAGAAGCTGAGTAATTACAGCCAAAACATTTATGATCTATTTGAATAACCTTCGAGTATGAAAAAGACACATTATGTATAATAGAAAATTCAAACAAGCATCAAATTCCTCATCTAGATAGAAGCAACCTTGAAAATATTCAAAACAAACTTCCAGATCAAGAAAATAAGAAGAGGTAATTGTTGAAATGTTCAACTAGTTATCTGAAGTATTTTCGATGTCACTCGATCACTGATATGTCGACTTAATTTAATATGCTATCCATTTACAAATAAGCTACCCTATTTCTTTCGCGCTAGATTAAAAAAGAAAAAAAAAACCACCCACTCACAACAAGTCATTTCATTAAGCAGCAATCTCAGAGCAGAGTTCATGAGCGATTAAACAAGACTGTTTGCCATGGCTTTGATGATCCAATCCATCGGTTGATTTGCATGGTGGGGACAATCGGACACGTGAGCCTACTTTCTTTTGCCTTAACATGTCAACAAATAAAGGAGCAACATTGTAAACTTGGAAGACTCCTACAACCTCTTGAAATTCTGGAATGGAAATCGGACCACCTCACAATGGACTTCATTTTGGGCTTGCCAAGAAGCCAAAGAGGAAATGATTCTATTTGGGTGATTATCGACGGGCTGACAAAGTCAGCCCACTTCTTCCTCGCAGTTCGAAAGGGTTATACATCAGAACAATATGTCAAGCTATATGTCTGACAAATTACTTGTCTATATGGAGTTCCAATAACCATTACATCATATCGCGACCCTAAATTACAGCCGTTTTTGGTAGGTTGGTTTGCTCGCTTTTTTCTTTCTTGTTTCAGACACCCGGGTTCCATTTTATGAAATTTTCGGTCATTGCAAGAGCAGCATCAACAATTGAACTTGGATCAGGCTGTCGGGAGCGGAAGACGAAGGTATTTCGGGGATTTCCAGAGAAACGACGGGCTCCTCCTCAGATAGTAGTTAGATGGCAAGTCAATTCTTGACTCGAAGTAATTGCGACACCCATTTTGGTCCATTCTAGTGATATCCGGATGCAAAATCTGTACTCTCGGTCTCGGGTCCGGTCATATTGCTTCCGTCAAATGGCACAAAAGGAAGAGATGCTCTACTGTTTCCGGGGCTTGTTTGCACAGAGGACATGAAGGATGGAGTAACCTTTTCTTCTGAATAGATTCTCTCTCGTGGGAATAGCATTTTGGTGCTCACTCCATAAAAAGAAACGAACTTTGGGGTAGGATTTCAATTTCCAGATTTCAATTTTGCCTCTTCTTCTTTCCTTTTCTCTTGTCCATCCTCTGCTTTCTCTCTCATCAATGGCCACTCATTGTTTCGCCACCGCGCTCATGATGTGGTTAATGGCTGCTCGACGCTACGTCGCCGCCAGTCCAAGACTGCACTGCCGCCACTGCCGCCACCATGGTGTGTCTTTTCTTCCCCTCAATCCCCTCTCTATCTCTCCCTCGAGCCTGTCAAGATCGAGCCAGTGACAACAAGGCCAGATCTGGTTCAATGGCTTGCGAACTGTTTTTTGTCAAGGGAGCGCCTATTTGTCAGAGGGTAGAGAGTGGGGGCGAATTTGGTCGAGGCTTGGTGACTGTGGTGGCAAGGTGGGTTCGTGGCAGCAGTGGCATCGGCGAGGTTGTGCTGTGGCAACAGAGAGGCGGCTAGGGAGAGGAGAGAAGAGAGGACAGGGAAATTGATTACTTATTATGCGTGTCCTGTCCGATAGGAGTGATTGATTCCTGAGTGGATTTCGACTTGATTCCAAAAGATTTAAATCAGAATCGGTCCAATTTTTGTTTTGTCCAAAAATCAATTTTTATAATAAAATTATTGTGTTACACCTTTTCATTATATTAAGTGGTTATATTGTTGTGTCTTCATGACGAGGACCATTATTTGATTCTCTGTACATGCAAAAGCATTTTTTTTAATAAAATGTTTGTACATGTTTACCGCAAATAAAATCATTTTATCATATTTGGGACATTTTTATTATGAAAATAAAATTTTTAGCATAATCCGACGCATATTTATCATGTGATAAGTCTTTTTATATTGTATTTGTTGTTATACTCACATTTCAATTGCTAGCGATACATTTTTAAATCAATAAATGTCAAGACACCAGTTCCTGGTTCTATACTCGATGCTCACCCCATTAGTCGTTGGATATCTTTAATAACCAATAAAATTATGTCATGTGTCTAGGCTTTTGTGTTAATGGTGCATCCAAAGGTGGTATGATCCGTCTCGTTACAAAAATTAAAAAGCGTAATCTCAAATTAGCAGTTTGTTAAGTTGTTCAACATGTGATGCCAAGGAAACAATAAAATTCATCTCTTGCAAACTTCTTTTAAACTAGAAATAACAAAATTGAAGTTTTTCAAAGTTGGGTTGCCGTTTCTAGCCTCTTATATGAATTGATCCTCTTTCGATTGCTTTTGCCACTGGAAATTGGGGAAAAAAGTTAAGAGAAAACTCAAAAGTAGAAAATGTGTGCTCAAGCATTATTATGTATCTATATAGATATATAATAATAATGTTTTCCTAAAGGTTGTTTCTGAGTTGAAAGGGATTGACCGTTCTCCTTGCCCGCATTATGCTACCCGTTTATTACATTCGTCCCTCTCCGTCCCCTCCCTCTTCACATTTATTCTAATTGTATTCCTTTACCTTAAAGATATTTTCCACCTTAATAGTAACAGAATTATTTACATTAGTAGACAAATATGTTTACTAAAAGAAACATATATAAATTACGTTTATTTATACCATAATAAAGAAAGAGGTCAACCATCACGCTAACTATTTCATAAATAAGTTGCCAAAAAAATTAATGATGCAATGTTAACATTACAATCTCATTATAAATACGATATTATGAAGGTTCTTTTTACATGAAAGTTTATTATTCACTCTTCATTGTGGATTTGTATGACAATCCGTGATGCCCGCGCAATGCGGATTGTGTCTAGTATTTGAGCATTTCACGGTCTTCAAATGAATAGTATTATCTTTTGTTTTTGGTTGAAAATGTAAGTATTATAAAACATAAGAAGTACAACAGCTTAGGGGTATCATCCAACATTACAAATAGAGCTAATAATTCAAACAGACGTAGGTAAGAAGTCTCCACATAATAGTAGCCAATACAACATTTAACTGAGAAGGTTTAATTTTTTGGTAAAGTGAAGCTCTACCTCTTATATTTTTGTGCACCTTGGCCAAAATAATATGGATGTTATTTTTTTTTTATATGGATGTAAGTTGATTTATTTTGAAATCGTCTATGGTTGTGCTTCTTCCAAATGCAATATATTATTGCTAGAAAAAAATACTTTGAGGAGTCTCGCTACCAAATCTTTGTCCTTTGTTGCCCTACTCATCCATTGAAGTTCCCCATTCCATCCACCTTGAGAACCCTTAATCCCATGTTGCGCAAGGATACTATGCCGAATGCTATCTGTCAATTCACACCGGAAGAATAGATGAGTTTTGTCTTCTATATCGGCTCTACAAAAGTTAGTACTACACCGTACACACAACTACAGTATAAAACCCGATCACCTAATCTAGAACTTTAAGAGGGTTTATGGCTGGAATCCGCGAGTAAATGTTCGTGGTAATCCATTCTTCCACCCGCTTATCCTGATCAATAAAAGTTGCATCGACTGACAATAGTTGCAGTGGGTAAACTTCTTTTATCTTTTGGAATGAAAACCTTGACCCTTTAGTTTCTTACTTTAGACATTGAAACCTCACAAGTTTCATGCGGTGTGTGATTTGCGATTGCCATGAGTTCAATTGGTAAGATATTTGTGACATCCTGATTTTCCACTTTTGTTTTCAATTTAATGAATCGGGCATTTCATCGATGCACCTATAGTACTATTCTTTAAGCTAATCACTCATTAGATAACTAGACTATCTTGAGAAGTTATTAAGGGATTTTAATGCAATAGACTCGAGAATTCGATCATGAAACGATTGCTTGACTGTGCTCATCTGCAATGGTCATTACAGCATCGTCAAAATCGATCAGAGATCGGAGATAGGTCGATTTGATAGAGATATGTGATTAGTGTGTGAGTGATTCCACCTAATTGCAAAATTTTTGTCGAATGACACTAGATTGATTTTTCTGTCATTTTTGTACCCTGTCTCCGTATTTGAAATCTTGAGATTTTCACAACAACCGAGAGTTGCCAATATGTCACAGATGTACAATGTGGCTTGAAAATAATTAACTACGGGTCAATTGCACCAAAAATTCCTAAAAGCTACCCAGTATGTTAGGTCACGCTAAAATCGCGCTAGATTGAAATTAACCGCGAATTTGAACCCGATTTCAGAAATTGAAAGTTCTATCATGTCACGATTTATTTTAGGAACGTCAACTCATCCTCCCAAGAATTTTCGGCAAGCTCAAGATTTTTACAAAAAATCGATTTGGACGATCCGGAAAAGAATGGAAATTCGAATGAGCCAAATTAAAAGGGATTTTTGGCCTCCTTAACAAGCCTTTGGGTGATGGGGACTTGTAGAAATTTAATGGGCTTTATTTTTCATCAAATTTGACGTCGAATTGGGGAATTTCGCTAAGGAATTGAAGCTTATTTTGTTAAATTCGAGCCTAGGATTGGGGGGCAACATTTGCATCAAAATTGGATTAATTGGTGGAAATTTTGCTAGAAAGTATTAGGGGATAAGCATTCAATTAAGTGCCTTGCTTTTCATTTTCCTTAGTAGCTCCATCGTTTCTCTCTCCCTACCAATGCCTGCTGCTATTTTTTTTTTCTTTCTATTTTCCCCTTGCAGTTGCCACATCCAAACCCACCATCTTCGGTCCATCATCACCCTCCAGTCCAACGCCACATCCAACATCAACCCTCTCCAAATGAAGCCCCCAACGTTGACTCCTCTGCCACTTGTCCAAAGTCAGCCCCACCGTCCCACTCCATCGTTTCTTCCCCATCTTTGGCCGCGCGTTCTCAACATCGCCTCCTTCGGTCTTCACCTTAGTAGCAGCTCCCACCGATTCTTATCCCCAGTCGAAAACTAGCTTAACCCAGTCTCGAGCCAAGCCCGCGACCAGCCTTGAGCATATTTGATTATCAACTTGAGTAGGAAGTTTACGGACCATTTTAGGCATGGTCCAAGCTCCGTTGGCGTCGCCACTTCGGAGTTTATCGGCTGCTGTCGCAGTGAACCGATTTATGCACTAAACCTTACTTAGTAGGCTAATGACATTTAATGAGTGTTTAGTTTAGGTTAATTTGGGATTAGGTGGTTAGTTAGATTATATTAGTGATTTAATTAGTTAATTATGCATGTTAGGTGGTTAGAATGGCTAAATTAGAGATTAGATAGATCATATTATTTATCTAGATTGATTCAATAATTTTCCGGGCCCGTTTCGGTATTTAATTTAACAATTACGACCTAAGTTATTATTTTTAGTATTTAAATTGAATTATTTAATTAATTTTGGTAATTATTTAATTACTAAATATTTTCAGAAATTAGACCGGATAGGCGATGACTTGGAATTTCGTGCTAATTGCAATAGTGTGTTCGGTTTATGTAATTGGATGTTAATTTGTGCAAATTGAGTGCTGATTGGAATTTTGTTAATTATTCCAAAATTTGTGAATTTTGATATTTATTCAGAAAATCTAGATGTCGGATTTTAATACCGAAAATGGTTTTATGTACTATATAAAACAGTGAAATTTTAAATTGGAAGATATCACTTTTTCTGGGGTGAATTGATCGTGTACCCACACATGACTATTTTACCGTGTATTTATAATACGAAGAAAATATGCCAAGTTCACCATTTTAATTGAAGCATTTGAGTGCAATGCACGGTATCCTGGGCCAAGATTGAGTGGTTGTGTATTGGTTAAGAGAACCCGTCCCTGGCTGTTAAGTTGGATGTTACCCCTATATGGGACGCCCCTAGACAACAGGAAGCCGGTCGTAGTAAATTCTGGACCTATGCTCCTTTGGGAAAGCCGTCTGATGGAGACGTAGCTATGCTTAATGGGGTGAGACGACGCCTGGCAATGCCACAAGACCGCCAAGTAGAGAGTAGGCCGTGCTATATGCCGAGATCAAAAAAATTAGGAACGCATGAATAATTGAGTCGAATGTGTTGGATTATGGGACAAAATTATATGGCACGATATGGGACGTGTCATAACAATTTGGCCCTATAATCAGGACCTCTGTGTTGGGTTGAATTTGTATGTGGCGCTCCAATTAATTGAGCTTGGTTGTTGCTCATGCTTTTGTGCTGTCTATGATATGAATTGCACTGACTTGCAGGGTGGATCTGAGACGAGGTAAGTCTCTATGGTTGTATGATTGTGTGGTTAGGATGCCTCTGAGCGTATTACCCTCCTAATCGGGGTTTAAAGCATGAACTTGCTGAGATTTATATTTCACCTTGTCGTGGGCTCAATTTCTTTTTAGAACTGTAGAGTGGAAAACCTGGAGCCGAACTATGGTGATCTGACATCTGAAGTGTAGGTCAGATAGGACCATTTCTTTTTTAGAGGTAATCTTTTGAAGTCTTTTGGTCATAGACTTTTGTACATGACTTAGTATGTTTATAAATGCATGTTATGTTTGTGAATTTGTTGTCTTGCTTTTCTATCTCGAGATGGTTACTGTCAGGGGATTTATTATTTGCTTCCGCATGTGAAATAAAATGAAAGGGGTCGACGACTCATCCTGCAAAATCGCAAATTTTATTGACTAGAGAGGAATGGGCACGCACTCAAGGATCGGGGCGTGACAATATCGTTCCTTTCTTATTGATGTTATCTTTCCTAATTCCTGAATTTTAATTACGCATTTTATATTTCAACAACAATACGTCCTTAATCATGAATGCACCTTAGGTTTAGGCTTAGATGGGCAAGCCCAAATTGGACATTATTCCCATGCCGAGGAGTCTCAAGGCCATATGGGAGTATTTGAAACTGAGACATCAAGGTTACGTGGAGAGGCGCATAGGCTTCTTCTCGACCTTATTCAAGATCGAACCCCAAACTGCGATGGTGAAGGCATTGGCCCATTTTTGGAATCCCATGACCTATACCTTTGTATTTAACAAATATGAGTTGACCCCTATAATTGAGAAGTTTCAGATAGCTAGTGGGTTAGGCAAGGCTTCCCTAGGTTTCACTTCTCCTCCTAATAGTCAAAATCCAATCTCCCTTCTAAGTCAATTCCTGAATATCCGTACTGATAAAATACCATTCTTAGGGGAAATTCGAATTCTATGTCTTATACATTCCTTGAGCAACATTTTCTTAGCCTTGAGCCTAAATCTAGGAATTAAATTTCTTATGTCCTCCTTCTCATATTTTTAGACTTTGTAATATTCTCGCATACTCGAAAAACAATATATCCTTTAGTCACTCACATTGTTAATCAAGTATGCTCCTTTAGCTGCTTTACACACATAATCATTGCCATAACTTTCGTATCTCTTTACCGATTCAAAACAAGTGGTCAAGGAATTCTTAGAGCTCCATTAGGACTTCTCCATGTTTGGCTCATTTCTCACATTGAAGAATTTGCCCCTCACGTGAGGATCGTTGATGTCACAAAATACCATCATCCTATTCGTATGTTTCACCAAAGAAATGAATTCTTTCTATTATGGTCTTTCTCTCTATGGTTCCATTTCCTCAAAAGACTCACCCCACGTTTAATCCAATGGCATGTTCGATGGCTTGGGAATCCCAAGTTGCGCCTTGTTAATGGAGTTGATGACCCACTCCCCCTTGTAGAATTGACGGGTCTAATATTGTGACATCTTGAATTTTGACCCTGTCCCGAATATATGAAATAGCCATCTTGTTGGCGCGCCTATGGTCTTTTTTTTTTTTTTTTCTAAGCTAATCATTCATGAGTTAACCAATCTATAGGGTGAAGCCGTTAAGGGATATAACCGTGGTAAAATTCCTAAAAACTACCCAATAGGTCAGATTGGACTAAAATCGCGTTCGGTCGATTTTAACAATGAAATTGAAATTTCGGAAATCGGATGTTCAAGTGTGTCACGGTTAATCTATAGGATGTCATCTTGTCTTTTGGAGAAATTTTCGGCGATTTCGGGATTTTTATGGAAAATCGATTTAGACGATTCAGAAAAATGACGGAAATTCGGATGGGCCAAATTGAATGGATTTTTGGGCTTCCTTACCGAGTCATTTGGTGACGGGGACTCGTAGAAATTTTGTGGGCCTTTTCTATAACAAATTTGGACATCAATTGGAGAGTTGGTGAGAAATTTAAAGTCCAAATGTGAGTAAATTCGGAATTAGGCTTGGGGAGTGCAACATTTGTGATCAAATTGGATTATTTGAGATTAATTGAGCAAGAAAGTATTGGGGGAACAAGCGGATAAACTTGAAGACTATTTAGACAATCTAATGATGGTTTTAGATATTTGTTTTTGACTTTGGTTTCCCTTCTTCGGCTTCTACCGCAAGCCAAGCCACCGACTGACTGCCCTCCTTCTTCGTGCATGTATCTCCCTCCACCGAGGTCTTCGACTTCTCCATTCCACCTTCCCATTCGTCCTCTACTTCTGTTTTATTTTCATTTCCCTTTCACCTTTTCCCTTCTCACTCTGCCACGTCACAGCTCACCCCACAAATGAAGCCAGCCCAGCATCGAACTCTCCTCCACCGTTTGCGCGACCGAGTCAACGAAACCAGCAACTCCTCCATCTTGTTGACTGAAGCTACCCCACCGACCCCCACATCCTACTTCCTCGAATCCCCCTCCACCAAGTCAGTTCCCATTCCAGTGAAGCCCGGAGTGATTCCCTGCAGCACCACCAAGATTTGTTCCCCATCTTTTATTTTAATCGTTGTGGCACCATCATCATCATCATCCGTAACTGCTTCCATCTCCGCGTGGCTTCACCGCGTGTAGATCCACCGTTTTATTCCTCAGGTCCGCGGATCCAGCAGCAAAGACTGAAGCTGCTGCCCGTTCGTCCGCGTCTCTCGCACGAAGCCAGCATCTTCGTGGATCAGCCCAGCAGGTTGCGTCTCCAAGCCCACGCCTTTTTTTTTTTTTTTTTTTTTGAAGCTAAAGCCCAGCCCAGCGTGGCCGCAGATTTCAGGATTTCTTGGCCCAGCTCGCATTTGTTCAGCCCATCCGAAGTCAGCCCGTCAAATTATCTCTGCAGCCCATGCAATTTTGTTCAGCCCATCAAGTGAGCCCAATAGCTCAAGAAGTCAGCCCACGCAATTTCCAGCCCATCTTCAGCTTTGGTCCAGCCCACTGGAGGCCCACGAAGCAAGCCCAGCTGCAGCCCAAGCCTAGGATCAAGCCCAACACTTGTTGTGGGCTTTGCAAGGCCTTTCTGGCTCGGCACAAGTGTCTGTCGTTGACGCCGCCGAAGGTTCGGGTTTCGGCCGCCGTCGCGCCGTCGTCGCAGTGTTCCGGTCTTCGCTTTGCACAAGTGAGTTTTGTTCACTAATCCCTTCTTAGTAGGCTAATGATGCTTAGGGGTTGATTAGATTTAATTAAGTGCAATTAGGTGGATAAATTAGATTAGAATAATTAAACTAGGGATTTACCTACGCATGTTAGGCAAATGGTTAGTGTACTTAACAAGTAGACAAGTCCTATTATTTATTGAATGTGTCTCGGTAATTTTCCGGGCTCGTCTCAACTTCTAGTTAGGCATTACGGGCCTAAATTGGATTTATTACTATTTAATAATATTTTTGAAAATAATTAATTATTTATTTATTTTTCGGAAATTTAACCGGGATGGTCAAGGACCGGAATTTTATGCTGATTATCGTGATGCAGTCTGTTTAATTCATTGAGTACCGGATTGTGCCGAGTTGATTTATTGATGATTTTATGATTATTACCCAAATTAATTAACTTTGAATAATTAATTGGAAAATAACCAAGCGTCGGTTGATAGCGCCAAAAATATTTTGGTAGACTACAAAGATGGTGGGATTTGTGGAAAGAAAATTATTATATTTTGGTTAAGGTTAATCGTGTACCCATACACAACATTTTATCGGAAATAATAAAAATAGTTATTTAATTGTTTGCTTGGAATTGCATGTATACCGACTCGATGACTATAGAGCATCTACCGGCTTGGTAACTTTATATGTCATCTTGAGATAGTACGGTATGATAAATTGTGTGTATACCGGCTCGGTGACTCTATATGTCATCTTGAGAAAAGACGGTATGATCTACCTATCACGCCCTAAACGTCGAGCGCGCCAACATCCCGCCATGGTCATAAAAATGCGACATTCCCAGGTAGTGTCGCCCACCCCATTTTAATTATTAATTCGCAAGCGGAACGTACTAAGAAGTCCCTTACAAAAACATACGGGATAGAACAACAGGAAAATCAATTCAAAATCAAACAACATACTTTCATACATCATTATCAATCCGGGCTTACATACACCAACAGGATCTGGAGATTATATGCACAAAAAATGGGTCAGAGTTTATGTGCATAAAAAAAAGGGGTCAGCCTACATAACATGGATCAGTCCGACAAAAAGAAAATCAACATTCCTAAGACTACTGGTCAGCCCCATTCGACAATCCCACATCCTCGGGATCTGTCACCCAAGAGGCCGGGGGCGAGGCGTTGATCACTCCACCACCAGGGAGATCCACCACGCCTTCACCCAAAATGGCGTTCATTACAGCCAGCGGAATATCCATGCTATCCAGAGGGCCAACCGTAACACCATCGACTCCGGAACAAAACCAAGCCCTAAACATGTACGGTACTCTGTCATGCACGTTCACCTGGACCCAGATAAGGGTCCTAACCAACTGATAGACCCGAGGACTCCCAGGGTCAGGAGCACTCTCTATCGTCTGGTTAATCTCCGTCGGCAGGCCACTCATCTCCGGGGGTGTCGCCATCTATGGTCCTGTAATATTTTCCCCAAACCGGGATGAGACTTTGTCTCAGCTAGTTCACCCCTCCTAAACTCCTATTAGAAAGAAAATACGCCCCAGAGTGGTCTAGTCACGCGGTATAGAAGACTTATCTCGCCTTCTTGCCTTCCTGCAGATTAATACAATTCATAGCACTCAAGTACAAGTTATAATAAGCACGTGAACCATCGGAACACAATCCATTTCATTTAATTTCGAATTCACAGCAAGCATTTCAAATCATCATTCATTAGCTCCACACAAGGGCATAGCCTACTCGCAGTTCGGCTATCTACTGACATATAGCCAAGCATCGCCTCCCCCCTTGGAGCGCGGCTTCGTCAGTACATTGACGGCGTTCCCGAAAGAGCATGGGCCCAGAATCAACTGCGACCCGCATCCACCGCGTGGGCATCCCATATAGGGGCAATTCCAACTTAATAGTTCAAAACAATTTCTCACAATTATCATACCACAGCTCATCATCAATTTAAGGCACTTCACACGTCATTCACATATTCCAATTACAACGTTAATCTTTAAGAACCCAATTTCGATATCAAACCCGACATTTGAGATTTTCTAAATAAAATCCATATTTTCATCAATCAACACTCAATTTGCATTAACCACTCATCAATTTCAAAATCTAAATATACAGCGACGATCGGCCCGAAATTCTGAGCAATTAGGGTCAAAAATAAATTTTCGAGTTTTTTTATAAATAATATTTTAATGATTTTCGGAATATGATTTATTATTAAATAATCCAACAATTTCGAAACATTTATTTAAATCATAAATAAATTCCTTTAAGTCACATCAAGGCTTATTTTAAATAAACCTACTTAACCCTTAAACTAAACATGATTTACTTTAATTAAACCACTTAATCTAATCCATATTTAAATGAACTAATCTAACAACATAATTCCAATCAACCTAAACTAAACACACTTAAGGCATGATTAAC
>NC_052614.1:28606303-28659745 GCF_016545825.1 Eucalyptus grandis | reverse complement strand
TCGCTGGTTGGTTGCTCTTTAAAGGAATCGTGGTCGTCGTCGTCGTCGTCAGTGCCGTCTTCCGATGATCTCGGGGCTTGACGGGGTCGAAAGATGTGAGATCACGGTTCATCCCGTTTTTGTGTATGGAATGAACCTGTTGTTCTATTTCCACTGTCACCATCTCGGGTAGGGGGCTCTCGGCGTATTGGTCGTCATATCTCAGTTAAGTCGTGGCCCGCATCTCGTGAATGCTCTTTGGTTGTTTAGTTTGAGTCGCTCTTTCGCAAGGATCTCGGCTTGGAGCTGGCCAGAGCCGCGGTTCACCTCGAACTCGCCCTCTAGTCGTCGTCTCCGAGCTGGGTAGGGACTTCCTCGTTAGACGGTCACCCACACGACCTCCTTCAGCTCCGCCTTGTTCCGCTTAAAGGACGTCCCGGGCTTGGTTTCTCCGGTTCTTGAGTGCTCCATTTCCAACTGAGTCGATTTCTTTTGTGTTACGGGTCTGCATACGAGTTCAGGCCTTAGAACGGTCAGTAAACTTCTCAACGCACTGCACACAATGTCTCCTGATTTAAAACATTTTGATGATCATTTCATTTTTAAATTGCAACATCCTTGTTCAATTGATTCATTTCAAGTTCATTTTTCTGTGGTCCGAGTATATGGCCGTATGTCCGGCCCTTATTTTTGCTCTCGTGTTCGGCTCCTTGTTTTGCACATGTTTTGGCGTCACTTGTGTGATGCTTGCTAGTGGAGTGTACGGCTGGAATGTATATTATGAATCAACAGAATGATTGGTAGTCAATAGTGAAGTCCATTTGTTTGTGGCTTGAGATTTTGTTGCGTTGTTGGTAAATTATGAGTCCCAAGGTTCATGAGTTAGTGAGTAAAATTTAATGAGCTCTCAGTTACTAACTAAAAACAATGGACACAAAAAGTTTACAGTATGTACTAATATTTCTATAGCTAAGAATAATTCTATTTAGAAATAGTTTTTTCCATTTATATTATGGGGAACAAAGAAGTAGAATTTTTTAATTTTTTGCTTTTGTTTCAGGGCTGATTCCTAACCATTTAGAATAGAAAAATTAACTAACAGATGGACATGCCCCTAGTAAATAGGATGGGGAGTGAGAGAAGGAGCCAAAAGAGGGGAAGTTTCACATTCTAGAGGTGTTTCTATGGACGAGTTGAATATGAAGAGTAAGCGGCGTGAAGAATAATATAAAATTAAGGTATGGGCTCTACAATGATTAATGGGTTTAACATGGACTTGGTGTTGCTTTGGTGGAAGAGCAGAGTGGTCATGAGTCTTCTTAATTTGGGCTTGGATTAAGTTAAACGAACATGGGCTTAATTAGAAGTCTTCTGAAATCGAGCTTAGGAAGGTTAGAATCGAGTGGGCTTGAGGATGGAATCAATTGCGCTCTTTAGCCCATCTTGTCGAGGCCGAAATTCTGTCTTTATTTGGACTGGGCTGAAGGACCCAGTCCAGTCAAGCATTTTTCGGAATTATTAAAAATTAAAAATTTTAGAAAATGCTTGGAAGTAGGTTTTCATAAAATTTTAAGTTTTAGCATTAGATTTAGATTTGTTTTGTTTAATTAGTATACATGTGGCTTAGTCTTAATGGAATATCCTTTTGAAAGAAATTAAACTTGATTTGGATCGGTTCATAGGGATTATGTCCTGGGCTTACAACATGGCTATGTATATTCTTTGCCCGACTTGTATCAGGTTTTCTTTTTCACTTTTACTCTAAAAATCATTTTAATACTTGGGCGTTTACTTACTGCACTATCTTTCAATAAATTGGTTGTTTGTCACTTTATTAGAATAGGTTAGGATTAGTTTAGAATTTGATGAAAATGAACCCTACAAAAACATTTGCATGATCATTTAGCAACTCGATGCATTAAATAAGACTATAATCAACATCAAGACCATGTGACTTCTTAAGTAAAAGGCTTTCCAAGTTAGAGTGAAAGGGCACTCAACATTAATGTAATCAAGTTCTTGACTCTAGAATCTTTGATTGCGTAGGAATAAAGACAATATTCTCACATCTCAATTGGTTCTTAGCCGGCTCCAATAGACCATAGGTTGTTAAGAACTAAAAAAATGAAATCCAACATTGCACGAGATATAGGCTTAGGAGAGCCCATGCTTAATCAAATATCGTTGGCCCAAATTAGGCAATTAGACAATACCTTTGAGTCTATTTCTCTAGATGGAAGTGTAAGTAGCAACAATGACTACAATAACCAGGCCAATCAAAGCATGCTAGAGGGAGTAGGTTTGCTTTTGACGCAATTCACAATCGAGGTGCAATGTTTTTTTTCTTTTTTCTTTGGGGTGATCGCCTTGTCAAGGTAACTTTTCCTCTCTTTTTTTAATCAGAAATCTTAATGTCAATCAAGTGCATATGTTTCTTTTCTTTCCCCTTTTTCATCCTATCAAATGCATATTTGAGATCCAAAATTAACAAAACCCCAAAAAATGAGGGATTTATTTTACTTTAATTATGACCAAACGAAGGTCTAACCTTTCAAATTAGCTAAAGTTACCTTTACCAGCTAATCTATATTTTACCTTTACCAGCTAATCTATATCCATCATTAAAACATTTGTTGAAGATCCATACTTCAAGTTTGACAAATGGCACCATACTCTTTAGGCAGGTCTTACTTTCTCTTGAAATTTATCACTTCTTTACTTTAGAATATTTAAATAATAAATCATGCATTCGTGTTTAAACTTTTAAAATAATTGGTCGTAGTCTCTTAAAATTTTACACTCTAGGCAAATTAGTTCCAATGCAATAGACACATGGAAAAGGTACATGAAAACGGAACACAAAATTAAGATTGCAATACTATGAAGTAAATAAAGTTTAATAATCAATTGATAAAGGTAAAACTGAAAATTTTTATGCAAAAATGACAGATTCAGGAATTAGGACAGAGTATTAGTTAATAATCTATTTTTTTTCTGAGTCCTGTGAGAAATATTATCATGAGGTTCAAAAGATAGAGTACAAACAGAAATCTTCCCTTAATCAATTAATTCCAGGTTATCATTGCACAAGGTTTGTAACGACTCCAACTTCATCTCCAAGGTCTTCAGCAGTAAGAGTTATTTTCGTGACGTCCCAGCCTAGTCACCCTTGTTACTCTTTTTATCTTGTTAAGAAACACAAGCAGAAGTGTGAACAAATGAACTCCTTAGACAAACAATGGCTGAAAGACGGGATACATCAAACATAACTCATTACTTTATATTACAACAGTTCATTTACAAGCCCTTTATTTTTTCTACAGGCATTTTTTCCCTTTTACATCATACTACAAGTTTCCATATAGGCCAATGGAAACTCTTATATCTTTTAGCGTGACTGCAGCTTCCAAAGCTGACGTGATGCTTTCCTGCCTACAAATTTTAAAAATAAGGAATGAGTCCAAGACTCAGTAAGTAAAAACCCCTAATTCTCTACTAGGATGACAACTCGTCATCAAATCTAACATGAATAGTACTCGTATTAAAATTTCAATGGCAAGTTGATAGTAATATTACTACTTCACCTCGACTACGCATATGTATCCCTTCAATGTAACTTCAATACATGCTCCCTGTAATGTGTGGGTTAAGATGAAAGATAATAAATTGGCTTGTGCAGTACATAATATGTGATCATTAAATGAAAAAACGAAGACTATCGTCACATAGTGGTGGCGGCGATGCCTTGTTCGTGAGAACAAGATGCCCCCTGAATTGAGCCTGGATGCCTCAGGTGAGCTAGCCTCGGGATGTCTCGGTTGAACCAGGATGCCCTGGTTGAGCCAGCATGCCTAACTTGAAGCTGAATGTCTCAGTTGAGCCAGGATGCCTTGGTTGAGCCAAGATGTATATTAATGAGCCTTTTATGCACGCCGGTATATTTATTACTACTTTGACTTGGTGTGTTCATGGATAAACCGAATGTGAGCATGCATTGAAGTTACACCGAAGGGATACATATGTGTAGTCGAGGTGAAGCAGTAATATTACTATCAATCTACCATCGATATTTTAATACGAGTATTGTTCATGCTAGATTTGATGATGAGTTGTCATCCTAGTAGAGAATTAGAGGTTTTTACTTACTAAGTCTTGGATTCATTCCTTATCTTTTCGACTTGTAGGCAGGAAAGCGTCACGTCAGTTTTGGAAGCTGTAGTCACGCTAGAGGAGATAAAAGTTTCTCCTGACCTATGTGGAAACTTATAGTATGGTGTAAAAGGAAAAGTGCCTATAGGAAAAAGGGGGGGGAACTTGTAAATGAACTGTTGTAATATAAAGTAACAAGTTATGTTTGATGTATGTCTCGATTTTCAACTGTTGTTTATCTAGGGAGTTCATTTATTCACGCTTCCACCTGTGTATCTTAATAAAATAAAAAGAATTGGGATGGCGATAAATCTCGAGAAAATAATCTTTGCTGCTAAAGACCCTAGAGATGGAGTTAGGGTCGTTACGAGGTCATGGCTGCTACCTGACGATCCTCAAAGAAGATGGCTTCGAAGTTGATTTCATACATGCAAATAAACTTGGAAGCACCTAGATATCATATAACTTTAATAGTTTAGAGAAATATTAAGTTTAGTAAACTACAAGTACGATTGATGCAACATAAAAATTTGACAATAAAAATATGCACTATTATTACTTGGTGTTGAACTTATGAGAGAATACGTGTTAAAAAGGAATAAACAATCATCCAATTCGCAGTCTATGATAAACCTACCCTTTACATTTGCTAGCGTTATGTATCCATCAATATTAACGAATAAACTAATTCGTAAAATTTTAAATGTAAGAGTTTTTCTAATGTGAGCTATATTAATTGATATCGTAATTTACAGTTTCAATTAATTGGTCTAATAAGATTAGATAAAATTTTTATTAATTACTCTAATATGGGGCTGATTAGTGTGGGTCGAGTTGAGTTTGGTTCATAATGAGAGAACTTGGCTGAAAACTCTACAAATAGTACTCAAATCTTTTTGTCACACCTCGATTCTCAATCGCGTGCCCATCCCTCACTTGGACGATTAATACTGACGCCCCAGGACGCATTGCCGACCCCTTTAACTTTAATACGCATGCAGAAGCAGATAATAATCCTCAACCAATAAAACATTGTGATAGAAAAGTAGGCCATAATTTTCACAATATGAAAACATATAACCACACTTTTATACACGGCAAACTATAGTATCATATAATACTATTCACAAGTTTGATCTATTATATATCCGATCAAAACCCAAAGTTTGCAAAACAGGATAGGATCTTAGTCCTTATCCAGGTCGTACTCGGGATCCTCCTCTGGATCATCTTCTTCTTCAAAATCTCCCTTCTCTTCAGGTTTCGCATCAGGGTTCTCCTATTCAGATTCCTCCTCCTCAGGCTCCTCATCAGGATCCTTAAATAGTTATACAATAACCATTGAGACCACACCTCAATAAGTTCTATCCCTTAAGACTCGATTAGTAAACCAATACGCTCACTAGGTTGCCTATGTACTCACGGGTCAGAGGACTTACTTTGGCCTCAGATTCCACCTGCATATTAGCCCAGTTCAAAAAGGCACCCAAGCAATCACATCACAAATCAATATCTCGATCAATCGACCTAGTCAATTTCATGACGATTGGACCATTCACAGGTCATGTCTATTCGATCAATCAATTCACAACATCAGATCAAATCAATGATCAATCGACTTAGTCGACTACATGTCAGTCAGACCATTTCTAGGTCATTTCCAATCTTTAAATCACACATACTCTCTCGGGCGCCGTTTTCGCCAAGGTGATGTATGTAATGGATAGCACTCGTGCGTTCTTTAAGGCGCCGTTTTCACCAGTGATTTTCTTATCACTGAACCACGTATGTCCATAAGGATGCATGTAATAGACAGCACTCGTGCATTCTTTAAGGTGCCGTTTTCACCAGTGATTTCCTTATTATCAAACCACATATGTCTATATTGATGTAGGTAATAAACAGCACTCATGCGTTCTTTAAGGCACCATTTTCACCAATGATTTCCTTATCACCGAATCACGTATGTCTATACCTTGTACATGATCGGTCTCAGCCAAGAGTATTCTCAGATCAATCTCACGATTCTCTCCATTTTACAACTCATCAGGGAATTAACATTGCTAAATAACCATACTCTGCCATCTACCAATCAATCGTTTAATTTCACTCAATTTCAATCAATTTAGGAATAATTCCTCAAATTACGCAATCAATTCAATTCAGCGCAACGTAGAGCCCAAATAAATAAACGAACTATACCATGACGATCAACATAAAATTTTGATCGTCGGCTATCCCTGCCTAGTTTCGAAAAATATATAAATAATTAATTAATTAATTTCGAAAAATTAATAAATAAATACTAAAAATTCAATTTAGGCCCATAATGCAATTGAAGCCCGAGAAGGGTCGGGAAAAATCCCGAGATGCATTCAATAAATAGTAGTACTTGCCTACTTGCTAATTGCACAATTAAATTACCTAACATGTATCACAATTAAGTAATAATCACTAATCTACTCTAATCTAACCATCTAATCCTACTTAATTAACACTAATCAATCCTTAAGCATAATTAGCAAACTAAGAAAGCATTAGTGAGTAAAACTCACTTGTGCAAAGCGAAAACTGGGACACCACGATGACCGCTTGACAGTGGCCGAATTCCGAATTTTCGGCGACATTGACGGACTTGGACCAGACCTCAAAAGGGCCCAACAAATCTCGGCCCAAACTAAGATTTGTTTTTTGGCATTGGACTGGGCTCGCTCTTGGGCTTAGGCTTCAAGACTAGGCTGCTAAACCAGGCTTTGATGGGCTGAGCAAGATTTTGCTTGGGCTCGTGGACGTGGGCCTGACTTCAACACCAAATGATGGGCTGCCCGATGGAAATTCTTCGGTGGGTCTTCGAACAGCAAGGGAAATGGACCTTGCTGGAATTCACTCGCCGAAGACACGAGCTGGAGGAGGCAGACTGGTGTCGCTACAGCTGCTTCGTGGCTTCGGTTGTTGAAGACTGTTCGAAGAAGCTGAAGGCAGTAGGTAGCGGCAGTCAACTAAAGTGAAACGAGGCTGATTTGTTGACCGAGAGAGGGCAGGCGGTGGATGTGTGGCAGCTACTGGATCCGTGTGAGGCTCCGGTGGGTTTTGCTTCGCGGAGATGGGCTGCTCGGTCAACCAGAGGCTTCGGTGGTTGCTGTTGTTGACCGAAGGAGCTGAGCTTGGACGCGTGGAGAGGCAGGCGCCGCTGGCAAGGGTCTTCGGTGGTGTTGCTCGGTCTTCAAACCGTGCTGGCAGTTGACTGGAGGGGCAGACAGGCGAATGAAAGAAGCGGTGGAGGCTTCGAGCTTCGCTGTCAAAGATGAGAGCTGCAGGGGAAATTGGACGCTGGCTTGCTTCGATCTTCGTGGCAGCTCGGTGGAGAAGGAAACACTGGCTTCTCCCGCTAGTTTCTGGTCTTCAAGCGGCAAGGATGATTGAAGAAATGGAGTTGCACGACCGGATGAGGGAGAGATAAGAGAGAGAGTGAGCCATCCTTGCCAATTTTTCACAACAAATATCCTCTTCAAGCTTGCCTAAGAAGTCTACATCCCTTGGCTGCAAATTGGCCACATGAACACGCCATACAACATCTCAAGTGGTCCAAAATCTTGGGCTAAGGGGGTTACAATTTCCTAGTGAAAGGCTTCAATGAATTTAATTCTCTCTTGATCTCTCTCAATCGAGCTCATAAAATCAATTGATGTCTCACTTATCGAATTGATAATTTTCCTCATCCAGGAATCCCTCATGCTTTTCAATTTTGCCGTCAAAACTAATTCTCGAGCATTACCTTCTCACAAAAAACGACCATGCGGCGACTTTTTTTCCAAAAGTGTTGGGTGCCGAAAAAATTTTCTGAGATTGAGTCATGAGTCCTAGAATTTATTGTGACATGACATAATCTCAAATTTTTGAAATCAGACTTAAATTCGTGGTTAATTTCCATTCGGCGCATTTTTAGCGTAACCTAGACTACCGGGTAGTTTTCAAAACTTTTTAGGATAAATGACCCGTGGTCAACTTTCTTCGAGCTACTATGAACCCACTAGACTCAATGGCGACTCTCGATTGTCGCGAAAATCTCGAGGATTCAATTACGCACACGGGATACCAAAACGACAGGTAAAATTAGATTAGTGCTAATCGATGAGAATTTTCCAATTTAGTGGAGTTACCCATGATCGGCCACACATCTCAGTCGAACAGACCTATCTCTGATTTCAAATCAATTTTATACTGTGCCGAAATGGCCTCTAAAGATAAGCACGGTTAAGAAGTCGATTCCTAGTTATCTTTAGAGTGATCGGCTCTGAGAACAGCCCTATAGACGCGTCAATGAAATGCCCGATTAATTCAGTAGAAAACAGGGTCGAAAATCTGGAATGTCACACTTTCCTCTAACCCTACCGTACATAATTATTCTCACATAAAGAGCGTTTACTAAAAACTAAATGTGATGAGTAGTCTCATTAAGTCAGTGATATAGATAACAATAGAGGATAAGTTATTAAGTTTGGATGGTTGCTATTTAGCATCAAGAAAAATGGTCCAAATCAGGTGCGCAAATCTCTCTACTCAATTATATGCGTTCTTGTTTCTAATTATGGAGATCTTTGATTGCATTTTCACATATTACATTAAAAATATGCATTTCTTTTTAGTTAAATAAATTTTGTCCAACTGCAGAATGTGCTGAGGTTGGCATTACAAGATGACAAGCCATTATCTTTAGGGGTGTCCAAAAACTCGACCCGACCTGACCCGAACACTACCTAAACACAAACCAAACATGAAACAAATTGAGTACATGTTTCAGGTCTTAATATTGTTTAGGTAATGATCATTAAACAAGCAAACAAACATGTTTGGGGTCGGGTTAGGGTCAGAACATTGTTCGCCCCGAACGCATTATTGACTCAAAACACGTTCCCTCACCCAAACATGTTCTCCTCCTCTCTTTGAGAAGACCCTGCAACCACCTTGCCTTCTCCCAACGACTATGCCTTCCAGCGCCTCAACCACCCCAAACTCGCCCTCCAAAGCTCCCGGCATGAACATCGTCATTGAGGTCCCCTGGCCGGCCAACGTCACCATCTTTGAGTTTGGGTCTATCGCCATCAACGCCGATGAGGTCACCTTTGCTGGGTACTGCCTCGTCTCCAGCGACCTCGAGCCTTGCTACTGGGAGGTCCTACCCGCAGCCAGTTCCGACGCACCGTAGTTTCGCGTGATCTTTTGAGTGGGGGGAGGAGTAGGGGAAGCGACCTTGATTTTCGGTGTCCTGCTTTGTATAATAAAAGTGCGAATTGTGGAGATTCTCGTTCGGTGTCTTGGATTGAGGGGAAAAGATATGATTTTGCTTTTATATAGATGATGACTGTTGAGGATGATTCATATGAGCTTCTTGCTCTGTAATTGGATTGGGTAAGAAATTTGACTCCATGATGATACACTCTCAGGACAATGAGCAATTTTCGTGAAATAAACATGAGTGATGCTGTGAATGGACGTTGATATTGATGAAATAGCATTGATTCGATGTTTGCACTAGTTCAATCCCAGATAATAATATGCTAGCGACACCCTGAAATTATACAACTTGGGAGAGAAAATGCGCATGAACTTGTCTGATATATAAAGTTTGCAGTTACCTTTTCACATTATAGATGCAGAGTTTCTCTTTGCATCACAAGATTGTAATGCTGTCGATGTCGAAGTCTCGATCTTCACAATTCATCCATAAACCAGATGAGAAAATGTAGAGAACGAGGTGAGAGCTAGGCAAAATCAGCATCCTCCGCCATGCCCGCATGGTAATTCATTATATTCATGATGAGAAGAAGTTCCAATCCAGAACTCGGCACTGTCAATGCTAAGACACGCAAGAGAGGCTCCTGCCATAAGCTTAGTCGCAGTCAACTGGATAACTCATCGGTAGTGCTCGAATGACTATTACCTTCGTTTGCCAAATTAGTTAATGTCGCAAACCCTTTTTTTGCTGCAATGGCTTCTGATCTTGGTTGCTTTGCTACATTTACACCTCGTTATTCAGTTGGTTTCTCCTTATACTTTCACAAAACAGCTCAATCTTCTCTCCATTAACATAATATCCCATATGCAAACTGTGCAACCGGCAGCATGTTAACACAACTGATTTCACACGACTAATGCCACTGGGTGTGTACCAACGAGAACTCCGTTAACTGATGTAGATCAGAATAGATACATAGGGAGTTATTAGATGTAATCCATAAAACAGTCTCACTCGTCAAGATTCCCAAGCAGGAGGGATAGCATCTCATCTGCTTCCCAAAGATATTTTAAAGGTTCTCTTTTACTAGATTAAGGCAAATAACAATCCCAATATTATATGGAAACCACATAGCAAACCTAGTATAACTGTTGAAGAGAAGAGGCCGCAGGATCAATTCCTTCACATACAAGATAATAATTGATAATCTAAGGCAACGTGAACCCAATGGGAATTCATTGGGTAAAGAAGAGGTGAAAATGGGTAAACCCGAAATCCGACTCGGACCCGACCTAAATTAGTGCTTCAGGTATTATGCTTTTCGGGTCTATTTGGGTCGGATTAGAGCACACTACCTTATGATTCGGGTCGGGTCAGGTAACATTAAAACCCGACCTGACCCGACCCGATCCATTGACAGCCCTAATTATCTTGGCGAGAAAAGTACCCAGTTTCATGCGTACAAAGGGTCGGATATGCACCTCTAATGATTAATATCTCTTGCTATAAAGATTTTATGTACTTTAAATAAATCTAAAATTTTTCTATGCATGTAATATTTTTTTCCTTAAACTAATAAATAAAATTAATGTTCTGCTAAGATTACAACCGCGGTACTTTAATTTATACCCGTGCATGGCACGGGCTTGCGCTTTAGTACTAACAAGTGTTTTTGTGTTCTAAGGGAGACATTGGTAATCTGATTGGGATGCGACCCTCTATTAATTTGACACACGGCCCTACTTTGCCCTTTTTTTTTCTCAAGAAAAGTACTAAAAAAGACCTAAACTTATTGCATTGATACTAATTCATCATTAAACCTTTTAATTAGACTAATTTAGTCCTAACTTTTTTCACAATAATACCAATTTAGTACATCATGCAATTTAGATCGGAAATCAGTGATGTGAATGCCGGCAATCTATGTGATATCCCCGGCGTTGACGTGGACATTTTAAAATGATTTTTTTCCAAAATTTCGATCTTTTTATTATTTTTTAGAAAAATTTCATTTTTTTCATCTTCTTTTCTTTTTTTTTTGGATCGTGGCTAATACTGACCATTGCTGGAGACCAGCCACATTTGAGGGCCCACGAAGGCACCGTGGCCCTCGCCGAATCTAGCAAGGGCAAGACCCTTGCGGCTTAGGGGAGGAAGGCCCTCACTAGACTTGGTGAGAGCGGAAGGGGTCGAGCCCTTGCCAAAAGTCAAAAGGGCAACCCTCAACAGATCCAATGAGGGTCGAGCCCTTGCTAGACTTGTCGAGGACCGCCCTTACCTAGGCCACGAAGGCCTCGCGTTTGCCTGATTCGGCGAGTGCAACCCTCGCCTGTGGTCGATGAGGGCCACAAGCACCTTCATTCCCCGCCTATGGCCAGTACCAGCATAGTCCAAAGAAAAGAAAAAAAAAACTTTAAAAAATCAAAAAATTAGTAAAAAAATTATTTTAAATATTTATGTCAAAGCATCGATGGTGTTACATAGGATCCCTAATGTCCACGTCACCAATTTCTTACCTAAATTGGCTAGATGAGCTAAATTCATACTAATATGAAAATGTTTATAATTAAATTGATCCAATTAAAATGTTTATATAAATGGATTTGTATCAATATAATAGGTTTATGACTTTTTGGTACTTTTCCCTTTTCTCCTCCTTTTCACATTTCTTTATCTCAAGGTTTCCTTACCTTTTAGAATTAAGAAAACCACTTAAAGTTTTTTGAAGTTTGGCCTTTTCATTCACTCTGCAAATGAGCATATTCCTAGGGTATGGGAAAATAGGAACCTATTTCCATGCTGGTGTAATTTTAAAATTGTTGGTAAGTATCAAATCGGCGACGACAACTTGCTTGCTTGGTCATTTGTTGGCGATTACCAACAAATTTTGATGAGTACCAACATTAATTATTATTTTCAAATTCACCTAATTATCGAATTACTAACGTGCTAAACTTACTATTTTCCATACAAAATTACCAACCTTAAGTTGAGTGATGCGCCAAATCTGTCACAACAAAATACTAATTAATTTTCAATCATTTGCCATCTTTTTATCTTGTTTGGTTTCATAAAGTACCATCATTTTTTTCTACTTCAAACATTACCAATTACCTTAATATTCCACTAAACTTTATTTTTTTGCCTCACCTATGCTTTCTAAGTTATTAACTATTATTTGAAATAATTAATCTTATTGAGGAACCAAATTTGTCACATTGAGATATTAATTAACTTTAATCACTTACCAAATTTTTATCTTTTTGGTCTTAATATGAAGAATATCCACATTTTGTTATTCTTCAAATATCACCAACTTCTTTATTAATCTAACAACAATTGTTTTTCTATCTTACCAAAGCCTTTAAAGATAATACTTTTTATTTGAGATTACCAAAAACCAACATTTTACATTTGTTATTTATCAGTTAATTTTAATTACTCATCAACCTTTTTCACTTGCTTGGGTTAGAAAAGTACCACCATCTATCTATATTTGTTAGATTACCAACTAGTTAAATAACTTACCTATAATTGTTTTTGTGGCTTACCAATGCCTAGAAAAGTTACCAATTCTTGTACGAAATTGCGGATCTTAACTTAACTAGTATATCAACATTCGTCACATTCAATCTTGCTTGGTTTTGAAAGTATCAACATTTCCTTATGCTTATAAATTTACCAACTACTTTTATCTAATGGTTTACCAATACCTTTGAAGTTAGCCAACTCTTATTTGAAATTATCAATTTTATTTTGGTCCTCATGCCAACATTCGTCACATTAAGAGCCAACTATTTTTTCTCATATGGAAAAACAAGGTGCAGCAAGGGGTTTGCAAATTCTTAAGGATGAAAAAATTGCATCCTTAAAAAGGAAAAAAGAAAAAAGAAAAGAAAAACCTCAATATGAAAGTTGTAGGAAGAGGAACCGCAAAGTTTCTGGAAACTCACCTCAAAAGGCCTAGATGCCAAAGCCCTAAATTTCACGAAGACTCGAGATTGGTTGGGCGTGTTTAATAAGCCCAATCTCGTCCTTGGCCCAAATTTTGGAGTCCAACTTAATCTTACGTGCATACTGGGCTCAAGGGCTCAGCCCGAGTCCCTATTTTCCAGAATAATAAAATAAAATATCGAAAACTTACAAAAAAAAAGAAAAAGAAAAAAGTATAGAAGCAGGTTTTGATTAATTTGTTTTATTTTAGCGTTAGATGTAGCTTAGTTTATTTATTTAGCATGGCTTTAGTTTAGAGGGTTGTAGTGGTTATCTATGTAGCTTAGGTTTGGATAGGTTGATCTTTTAGGCAAGTTATTGGACTCAATTTGAACTTAGCTCATGGGGATTGTTGTCCTGGGGCTTAATAACGAGGCCATGCATATCATTTGTATGATACTTTATTGAGTTTACTCTCTTGCACTTTACTTTTATCGTATTGTTTGTGATTTGTTTGCTTTTCATTGATTGCGTAGTGTCATAGATTAATACAATAGTCAAAGATTGCTTGAATCATTTAGGTAACAAATCAATAGGACATTAGTTATATAACTAGTGTAATCAAGGTTGTATAAGAAGTGAGGTATAGGATAGCTAACTTTTGATAATGGTTTAGTAAAAACAATTGATAATCGAAAATTTTTAAAGGAAATAGTTGATTCTAGATTTCCACAAAAGGTCATAGAAACGCAATAATAAATGGGAAAAAGCAAAATCGTTTGAGATTTATTTCATGACTAATCTTAAACTTTTCCCTTTTGTTGATGGCAGGGAAAAATAGTTTGTCTTTTCCATTTTGCTTAGTGTGCCAACCAAGGAGATAACCTTTTGAGTGTCCTCCTTCGAAATTTCCTTGTGGGCTCTAAGAAAGTGGTTCTAAAATCTATTAAAAAAAAGTAGGTAATAGAAATTTTTTAAAAAACAGTTGATTCTAAATTTCCAAGAAAGGTCATAGAAATGGTATCATAGGAAAAAGTAAGATCATTTGAGATTTCTTTCATCTCTGATTTAGAAGATCGGAGTAATTGTCCTCTAAAGTCTCTCATGATCCTCTATAGCATACATCACAGCTGCATCATCTACAAAGCTACAGGTTAAATGTGTTTTCTTATTTTCTTGTTCTCACTTCTGTCAAGAACACATGAAATAAACAATCTGCAGGAGACAAAAAAAAGTACACCAGTCACATACTATATACACAACCTCATTATTTGATTTTTTTTTTTATAACCAAATTGTTTTGATTAATTAACATCATGTCGCAACTTACAAACATGAACATTTGGTGGAAAGGAAGAAAGAAGAAGAAATCCGATCTATCCGTCGTATAATGAATACCATATCGTTATAATTTATGAAAAGAATTGAACTTTGATATAATATAATGTCGTTGCTAGATCATGATTCATTGAAAGTTGAAATATTTGTAAAGAGGGGCCAATTTTTTAAAGTCAAGATCACGAGAAGATTGAGGTTGTCTTATAGCAAGACAATAATAATTGATTCTAAACTTCTGAGAAAGGTCGTAGAAGCACGAGATTGGATGAGAAAAAGGAAAGCTTGTCTGTGATTCCTTTAATGACCAATCTTCAACTTTTCCCTTTTGTTGATGGCTGGGAAAAAAGGGCTAAAATACTTTCCATTTCACACGGTACCCCGAAAGTTGAGGCTACTTTTGTGCGTTCTTCTTGGAAAGCTCCTCGTGGGTCTAAGAAGTTGGTAGCCAACGGCCTTTTTTCATTAATTGTCAACTTCTTTCATGACCGGTAATCCAATTCTCTTATTATTTGGCAAATTTTGTTTAATTGTCATGATCTTAACTTTACCAATTATATAGAAAATTACCAATATATCTTTGGTGACTTCTCGATTTTTTCCAAATTAAGTAACTCAATGGAAAAAGTTAATAAATTAAGAAAAACAAATAAACATCTAAAGTTAACTTAAATGAGAGTTAGTGACGGGTTGAAAGCTTAATTGAAGAAAAGGTTGACAAATAAGAGTTTGTAAATTTAAGGTGCAATAAAGAAAGGTGATTGAAAAATTGATAATAAAAATAAGAAAAGTTGGTAATCGAAAAACATATGATTATTACCACTTAAAAAACCCCAAATTGGTATATATGTGACAAATTTACTCCAAATTAATTTTTTGACCACAAAAAACCCCAAACTAGTACATTTGTAATAATTTTATCTAAAACTAATTTTTTTGAAGCAAAAACCACAAACTGATATCATATACTTTCCGTTAAATTGGATTTATATTATAAAAACCGCAAAACTAGTATAATTGTGATAAACAACGAATAAAATCTCAAACGATATATCAAACAACTGTCACGTGTTATCCAACTTTGCAATTTAACAATAAAATTCAATAGAAATTAATAGAGGATAAATTTGTCACAAGTGTACCAGTTTGGGATTTTTCAATGTATTAAGCCAAAAAAATAAACTTGGTAACTAATTAAATAAGAATTGGTAACTCAAAATTAATTGATAATTTAAATAGAGAAAAATAGGTAAGTCACTCTAATTAAAGTTGGTAATGTTAAGGCATTTTTAGAAATGCAACAAGAAGTTTGTAGATGAAAAAGAATGATAATTAAAGCTTGAAGGTGTTACCCTTTCATTTTTGTTTTTGGGTAAGGTTAGAAGTGCAACTTCACTCTTCTACATTTCTCAGACATTTCATTTGATTCTCACCCGGTCACTTGTGGGGCTTTAGGGCCATTTCTTAGTCCTTCCTTCAATCATATCTCTACCACCTCACACTTTCCTGCATGATTATTGCCCGTTGACCATTGTTCCACACGTAGTTCTTGCAACTTCCTGGAAATGCACCATAATGCGTTTTGTATCATCCCAGGCTGTAAAATCACCATAGAATGTGGTGTGATTTGTTTTCAGAATTTTAGTAGGTGAGGACAAACGAAAAAGGAGCTGTTTATGCTCTTTCTTCGGACTTAGACTTTATATGACCACTTTATAAGTGATTTTTTTTATGAGATTTCTATTTTCCCAACACTTCCGTTCCAACAAAAATACTTGTATGCATTAAAAAAAAATCCCGAGTTCCATGGGGTAAATGCATTAAAAAGAAAAGGACAAATTTTAGTGAATGGTACTTTATAGTTGGTGGCGATCTTGCTTTGGATAAAAATGTATTAGTAGCTTTTTTGCTATAGATATCTAAATTTTGACAACTCAATTAGTTGTTAATTGCATAAAAAAATAGGATTCAACCCCGATCCCTTGCATTTTGCATATTAGTTGCATTATTTTCATGCATTATTTAAACCCATATATTTGCATTGTATCAGCGGTAGATGAATATAAGCGAATTGTCTCGAACTTAACTGATAAACAAGATTGAACCTATAAGAACATAAAACTTGGCCAAGCCAGTAGAACACTAAGTGGCCGAAATTTATAAATGGAAGAACTAAGAGGTGCCAAGGTGGAAAAAATTAATTCATCGGAGTAAATTCGGGGGATAAAGACAATAACTTTATAAGAAAAAATTCATAGGACATTGCAAGAATGTCTTCGCAACCATATCGTAGCAAGATTTGTTCTATTTCAATGGCCGAGATCCTTCTCATCACATTCGAAGGGCCCATATTGGTGGGAACAGTACAAGTGGGAAAAAGCAACATCATTTGAGATTTCTTTCATGACTGATTTAGAAGACCGGAGTAATTGTCCTCTAAAGTCTCTCATGATCCTCTACAGCATACTTCAAAGATGCATCGTCTACAAAGCTACTAGTTAAGTGTGTTTTCTTAGGGATAAGTACATTATTAGTGCCATAAGTTGTGTACGGCGCTCACTTTGGTGCCAAAAGTTTATATCGGATCACTTAAGTGCCAAAAAGTTTGAAAAATGCTCACTTTGGTGCCAACTCCGGTCCGGTTGGCTGGAAATCCCACGTTGCACTTTTTTATTAAATTTTGAAGCCGATGTGGCTCGCCGGAGAATACAGTTAGCATTCTAACACCAAAACGACGCCGTTTGGTGTCTCCCCCAATTCAAAACCCTAAATCTCCAGCCAGTAGCCGTCCTCGACGGCCCCTGCGCTCGGTGGCCGTGGCTTCAACCCAGACCCTGACCCCGACGATGGCGACTCGACGGCTGTAGCTCCAACCTCAACCCCAACCCCGACCTCGACCTCAACCGTGACGATGGCCACTCGGCGGTCGGGACTCCAACCCCGACCCCAACCCCGACGACGGCCACTCGACGGCCAAGTCAAAGGCCGTGATCTAGCCGGTGCTCAGGGAGGTCGCCGACGAGTGCGCCACCATTGATGTCTCCTTCTCCATCTCCGATCTCCTCGACGAGTGCCTGACCTGCGTCTTTCAGTATCTAGGCTCCGGCGACCGAGGTTGGTGCTCCCTCGTGTGCCATCGAGAGCGTCTGAATAGCTTTGAGCAATGGCAGCTGAGTGAGCGATGGCGGCCCAGCGACAATGGAGGCCTAGCAACGATGGAAAAACCTTAATTTCAATCCCCAAATAAAAAAAAAATCCCCAAATGAGTTAAACGGCATCGTTTTTGTGAGGCCATCCATGTAGGATGGCAAAACGACATCGTTTTCTTAAGGAGGACCGAAAACCGTCGTTTAAAGGACTTGTCGATTTAAAAAAAAAAAAAAATCATGTAATCATTTTGGCCGGAATCTTTCGCCGGTGGCACCAAAGTGATCGTTTTTTCTTCGATTTGGCACTTAAGTGTTCCGACGAAAACTTTTGGCATCAAAGTGAGTGTCGTACACAACTTATGGCACTAATAGTGTACTTCTCCCGTTTTCTTATTTTCTTGTTCTCACTTCAATCAAGAACACATGAAACAAACAATTCGCAGGAGACAAAAAAAAAAAAAAAGTAAACAAGCTCACATCACAACCTTATTATTTGATTTTTTTATAACAAATTTTTTTATTAATAAACATTATGTCGCACCTCATACACATGAACATTTAGTGGAAAAAGGAGGAAAGAAGAAGAAATTCAATCTAGCTGTCGTATAATAAATATCTTATCGTTATGATTTATGGAAAGAATTGAACTTTGATACAATATAATGTCATTGCTGGATCAAAATTCGTCGAAGACTGAAATCATTGTAAAGAGGGGACAAATTATTCGAAGTCCAGATCAAGAAGAGATTGAGGTTGTTTCGAAGCAAGACAATAATAATTGATTCTAAACTACCAAGAAGGGTCGAAGAAGCACGACATTGGATGAGAAAAAGTAAAGCTCGTCTGCAATTCCTTACTTGATGGATCTTTTCTTTTGTTGATGGTTGGGAAAAAAAGGGTCAAAAGTACTTTCCATTTCACACGGTACGCCGAAAGTGGAGGTTACTTTGGAGCGTTCTTAAAAAGCTCGTCGTGGGCCTAAGAAATTAGTAGCCATATTCCTTTTTTATTAATTACCAATTTCTTTCATGACCGATAAACCATTCTCTTATTATTTGGCAAATTTTGTTTAATTATCAAGATCTGAGCTTTACCAATTATATAGAAAATTACCAATATTTCTTTGGTGACTTCTTGATTTTTTTCCAAATTAAGTAACTCAATGGAAAAAGTTAATAAATTAAGAAAAATCAAATAAACATCTATAGTTAACTTAAATGAGAGTTAGTAACCGGTTGAAAGCTTAATCGAAGAAAAGGTTGACAAACAAGAGTTTAGTAAATTTAAGGCACAATAAAGAAAGGTGATTGAAAAATTGATGATAAAAATTAGAAAAGTTGGTGATTGAAAAAAAAAAACTCGGAAACTAATTTAAATAAGAGTTGATAACTCAAAATTAATCAATGATTTAAATAGAGAAAAATAAATAAGTCACTCTAATTAAAGTTGGTAATGTTAAGGCATTTTTTAGAAATGCAACTAGAAGTTTGTAGATGATAAAAAAAAAAAAATTTAAAGTTTGAAAGGTGTTACCCTTTCATTTTTTTAGGGCGAGGATAGAAGTCCAACTCCACTCATCTACATTTCTCAAACATTTGTGGGGCTTAGGGCGATTTCTCAGTCCTTCCTTCAATTATATCTCTACCACCCCGCATTTTCCTGCATGACCATAGCCCGTTGACCCTTGTTCCACACGTAGTTCTTGCAATTTCCTAGAAATGCACCATAATGCGTTTTGTATCATCCCAAGCCTGTAAGATCACCATAGAATGTGTTGTGATTTGTCTTCAAAATTTTAGTAGGTGCAGCCAACGTGAAAAGAAAAAGGAGTTGTTTATACTCTTTCCTTAGACTTAGACTTTATATGACCACCTTACAAGTGATTATTTTAATGAGATTTCTATTTTCCCAATGCTTATGTTCTAACAACAATATTTGTATGCATAAAAAATTCCTAGATTCCATGGGGTAAATGCATTAAAAAAGAACAAATTTTAGCGAATGGTGCTATTATAGTTGGTGGCGAACTCGTTGTGGGTAAAAATGCATTAGTAGATTATTTGCTGTTGACATCTAAATATTCACAACTAAATTAGTTATTAATTGCATAGAAAAACTAGGAATTGACCCTGATCCCTTGCATTTTGCATATTAGTTGTATTTTTTTAATGCATTATATATTTGATTGGACTGTGGCGAATGGATGTAAGCAAATTGTCTTGAACTTAACTAATAAACTAGACTGAACCTATAAGAGCATAAAATTTTAGCCAAGCTAGTAGAACACTAAGTGGCCAAAATTTATAAATGGAAGAACTAAGAAGTGACAAGGTGGAAAAAAGTAATTCATTAGAGTAAATTTGGGGATATAGACTAATTTTATAAACAAAAATTTCAAAGGACAATGCAGGAATGTCTTCGTAACCACATCACGACGAGATTGGTTCTATTTCAACGGCTGAGATTCTTCCCATCCCAATCGAACGGCCAATATTGGTGGGACGGTGCAAGATCGTTGCCCTTGCCCTTCCCATCCCCTCCCCTCCCCTTTCACCCCCGGGCCCAAAAAATTAAGATATTATAATAATATCCCCATCCACTCTTTCCCACATCTGTCCTTTCTCCGGTAAATTTCCAGGAACTTGTCCCAAAGACTCGAATCACCTCCCCTCCCCCTTTTTTTTTATTTCGATAAAAAAAAAAAACCCAACACACGCCCGAGTCGACGCCAAGCACATCATCACTAAAGCAGCGAGGTCGTACACATTGAGAGAAACGACAAAAGGAAAACAACAAATTTAAAAGGAAAAGATGAGAGCCAATCTAAGCTAGGATTGGTCGGTTAGCAAGAAAGAATATCGGAACGTCAGGTTTGAGAGATAAGGAATATTGAGAGTAATATATATTTATTTTAAAACAAGAAAGGTGAGATTAATATTTCACACAAAAAGAGAAAAAGCAAAAAAAAAAAAAAAGTATAAAAAGCTCATTGGAACGGCCGCTTCCGCACAACCGTTAAGACACGCAACAATTAGAGAGGACGGCTCCCAATTTGAGAGACAAAAAAAAAAAAAGAAAAAAAGTAAAAGTAAAAAAGAAAAAAAAAACACTATGAAAAACACTATAAAGGGCAACGTGAACAAAAAATTGATAAAAAAATAAGAAAAGTTGGTAATTAAAAAAAATAAACTTGGTAAGTAATTCATATAAGAGTCAATAACTCAAAACTAATTGATAATTTAAATGGAAAAAAAAGCAGATAAGTCATTCTAATTAAAGTCGGTAATGTTAAGGCATTTTTGAGAAATGCAACTAGAAGTTTTGTAGATGATAAAAAAAAATGATAATTATAGTTTGAAGGCGTTACCCTTTCATTTTTGTTTTCTAGCTGGGTTATGATATGCTACTCCATGTGTCTATATTTCTTAGACATTTCATTTGATTCCCGCCCAATACGCCCACTCACTTGTGGGGCTTAGGGCCATTTATCAGTCCTTCATGCAATCATGTCTCTGTCACTTCTCATTTTCCTACACGACCATCGCTCGTTGACCCCTATTTCACACATAGTCCTTGCAACTTCCTTGAAATGCGGCATGACGTGTTTTCCATCACCCCAGTCTTGTAAAATCACCATAAAATTGGGTGTGACCTGTTTCATAAATTTAGGAGGTGCGGCTAAAATAAAAAGAAAACGGAGTACCACCCGTCGCGGTGGCTCAGCTGGGTAGGTGCTAGACTTCCATCGAGCAGGTCTAGTGTTCGAAGCTCGTGCAACGCAAGTTGCAGGAAGGCTAGCGTTAAGACTCTTGACGACTTACCTGGTGGCACGTGTGTGGTGGCTAGCACGTGTCGCCTCTAGCGGTTTACCTTCGGCTGCTAACCATACGAGATTCCCTGGGTCACAAAAAAAAGAAAGAAAAAGAAAAGGAGTTGTTTATACTCTTTCTTCGGACTTCAAGTTTATATGACCGCCTTATAAGTGATTTTCTTTTATAAAATTATCATTTTCCCAACACCTACGTTCAAACAAAAATGCTTATATGCATAAAAAACCTCAGGTTCCTCAAGATAAATGCATTAAAAAATGACAACTTTTAGTGGATGGTGTTGCTATAGTTGTAGTGAACTTGCTTTGGGTAAAATGTATTAGTGGCATATCTGTTGTTGATATATAAAATTTCGCAATCTAATTAGTTGTTAATTGCATTAAAAAAATTTAAGAATCGATCTTGATCCCTAACCAAAAATCAATAATTGCATTTTGCATATTAGTTGCATTTTTTTTGATCAATTATTTAATCCATATATTTACATTGGACAGGTGACGGGTTGATTTAAGTGAATTGTGTTGAACTTCCCCCATAAATTGGACTGAGCCAATAAGAGCATAAATTTTTTGCCAAGTGCATAAAACACTTAGTGGCCGAAATTTATAAATGGAAGAACTAAGCGGTGCCAAGGTGGAAAAAATTAATTCACTAGAGTAAATTCGGGGGATATAGACATTAATTTTATAAAGAAAATTCAAAGGACATTACAGCAATGTCTTCGCAACCACATCACGGCGAGATTGGTTCTATTTCAACGGCTGAGATTCTTCCCATCCCAATCGAAGGGCCTATATTGGTGGGAACAGTGCAAGATCGTTGCCCTTGCCCTTCCCATCCCCTCCTCCCCTTCCCTTCCCTTCCTCCCCCGGGCCCAAAAATTAAGATATTATAATGATATTCCTATCAATCCTTCCCACATCTGTCCTCCCTCCGCGGTAAATTTCTAGGGACTTGCCCGCAAGACTCGATTCATCTCCTCAGGATTCGATCCAAACCTCAACACACACGCCCGAGTCGACATCATCATTAATGCATCGCGGTCGTACACATCGAGAGAGACGACAAAAGGAAAACAATAAATTAAAAAGGAAAAGATGAGAGCCAATCCAAGCTACGATTGGCCGGTCAACAAAAAAGAATATCGGAAGCAAATTCTGGGAGCTTTACGCGAGGTTTGAGAGGGAAAGGAATTTTGAGAGTAATATATATTTATTTTAAAACAAGAAACGTGGGATTAGAGAGGACGGTCGCTTCCGCGCGACCCTTAAGACACGCAACAATTAGAGAGGACGGCTCACAATTTGAGAGACAAAAAAGAAAGAGAAAAAAAGTAAAAAGTCAAAAAGAAAAAAAAACAATATAAAAAGAAACAATTTGATTGTCCTTTTTTTTTTTTTGTCGAAATAGAAATAAATTAAATAGCTCGAAAGTCTGAGTAGAAAAGACTCGAATTTTAACAAATTAAAGCCAAAACGGTTTCGGAGGGCTGGACGCCTCGGTGATCAAATTCTCCAAATCCCACGAACAGCTGGTCTCATCTTAGGCTTTCAACCGTTGCGATACTCTCCATCTGTTCAGCGAAAGCCGATCTCTCCACCCATCTCACAAACCCGTCCACTAAGGGCGTGCATGGAAACACTCCAAAAAGTGTTTCCGGCACACTTCTGTACGGAAAGTGTGCTTGAACAAAAAGAATGCAAACGCGTTTGGTTGCGTTTTTGTTTTTTTTGTTTTTGTTCTGAAACGAAATAGGAACGTAAAAAAAAACAAAAAAGTTGTTTCTCGAGAAAAACACTTCTCAGAAGAAACAAAAACGACTCTTCTCTCTCTCTTCTTCTTCTCTTCTTCTTTTCTTATTTTTTTTCTTCTTTTTTCTTTGGCCGGTCGCCGGCCTCGGCCATGGCGGCGGCCGGCCGTCGAGGCTCGGCCTCGCCCGAATCCGGCGAGGCGAGCGTCGCCGGCCCCGGCGAGGCTCGGGCTCGCCGGATCACAGGCGAGCTCGAGCTCGCCCGGCCATGGCGAGCTCGGGCTCGCCGGATCCGGGCGGCCCGAGCTCGCCTAGCCAAGGCGAGGCTCGGCGTGGCCGCGCGGCGAGGCCGAGCCTCGCCTTGGGCAGGGCGAGCTCGGGCTCGCCAGATCCGGCGAGGCTCGGCCTCGCCATGGGCTGGCGAGCTCGAGCTCGCCAGTCCGGCGAGCCCGAGCCTCGCCGGGGCGCGACGCCGGCCTCGCCGGATCGGCGAGGCCGAGGCTCGCCAGACCAGGCGGGCCGAGCCTCGCCCGACCACTGACCGGGCTCGGCCTCGCCGTGGGCGGGCGAGCCTCGCCGTGGCCGGGCGAGGCTGCCCCCGTCGGCCGTCGCGGAGGCTGGTGACCGTAGGAAAAAGAAAAATAAAAAGAAAGGAAAAAATAAAAAATAATAAAAAATGTTTAAAAAATTAAAAGAAACAAAAAAATAATAAAATTTAACCAAACGTGTTTTACGTTCATTTTTTATTCTACCAAACGCGTTAAACGCGTTCTTTTGTTGAAAATTGTTAGAACAGAAACACTTTTTTTTGTTTCTGTTCCCAGGAACAAAAAAAGCACAGAAATAAATCCATGCGCACCCTAATTCTCCATCGTTGTTCCGGCACACGCAGCTTATTGCTCCTACCGGCGAATCCGAGGAGTAAGACCCGTCCATATTGATTTTGAGGGCGTTTGCAGTCGGCCTTTTCCAGTTCTGAGGTAAGGAGCCTTCGTCACCGTGCGCTTTCTTCTTTGAGTTCGCCTGATTTGTAAAGCAGAGATTCTTCGCCTTGGCTAAGCTGATGATTTTCTTTGGGTTCGGTTTCTGTTGGCGAAAAATTGTGTTGTTCCTCTCTTTCCAGATCTGCCAGAGTACTGTGGCTAGGAGATTGAAACTTGTTGAGGTATGGGTGAAATCTTGAAGCCATTCATCTATTCGACGAAGGCCGTAGTGTGAGATGTGGATCTGTAAGGCTGGGTCTTGCCAAACTTCTCGGTGTCGTTGCTGCTTTCGTCCGGCGGTCTGGTTTGCTTTCTCTTCAAAATTCTCGAGACCTTGTTGCCGGCTTGCCCATCGCCCCCGCCCCTCACCATTCACCGCCCTTACTGCCGGTTTAGCCATCGTCGCGCCTCTACCTCGCTTGCCGGCTTATTCTAACACCACAACAGCAGTCCCTGGCGGTTTCCGGTGACTCCAGGCGGCATCTCGGCTCCACTTTATGCCGTCACCGCTTGCTGTTTTGTTTCCTCTGCTACGTTTGATTTCCTTTCGCAGGTTGCCCACAGCAGACTAGCATGGATCGAACCCACACCATCGCCGCCAAGCAGAGTCCGACCAACAAGCCTTCACCGTTGCTTCTTTTGTTCTAGCGAACCTGCCTGCAATTTGCTGCGTCCTTTGCTGTATTGCCATCGTTGCTGCTTTGGTCGTGACATTCCTCCTCAGTCCTCACCGGTTGTCGTAAAGCTCCCCGTCCCGCTCCCGATTCTTGGAAGCAAATACTTCAAACTAAGTAATTTCTCAAACCTATTCGATAGTTTACAATTATTAATTATCTAATTTGATATCATTCGTACTAGTCTTAATTTGTTCGAGATTGTTAGGCATTTCCATGTTAGGAAATTCCATATTTTGAACGGTGAGTATAGTTGATAATTTGATATTTAGGTATGAAGATCAGGTTATGGATTGATTGCATAAACAAATTTTGAGAAATTTGATAATGATTTTAATTTTCCTTCTACGTTAATTTTAATTCAATAAAAAATTACATAAACAAATCATCCAACCAAAATGAATATGAGTTCATAATCTTGTATTCTCCAAGGCTGTTTTTAGAAATGCGTATCTAATTAAAATTAAGCAGCACCTAAAATAGTCACCAATCCAGCCTTTTCAGATTTATTTTCTTGTTGCTTTTTGACACATGATGCTTCAAAAGTATAACTCCAAGAAAAGCATCACGTTGTTCATGACTATGAGGATCTGGCCACTCAAAGTGTCTTAGGACATTAGGTTTGCTTCTGACGCTATTCGCGATCGAGATGCAACTCTCTCTCTCTCTCTTTTGTGGTTTGTCATCTGGTCTAGTGTAACTTATTCTCTCTATCTCTGTTTTTTTTTTTTTTTTTAATCTGAAATTTTAATGTCAATCAAGGGCCATTTCTTCCTTTCTTTTCCTTTTTTAGGTACACGTGTTTCTTAATTGTAGTTTTATTAGACCTTGCCTTCCACTAAATTAGGTTAACTTGACTCTGGTGGGCCCCAGCCGAACGTAAGTGCAAAACTTGTGGCTTTGCTTCGCCAATACAGTGGCTTACCCTTTTTCTGGTCACCTTTCGAAAAAGAAAAGGACGGAAAAAAGGAAAAAGCGGAAGCCATGACACATTTCAAGTAAAGGACAATGATATGGTCCACCTCCGATAATGGTTTTCCGGCTTTACGCTTTCACAATGATTAAAAAAAATAATTTAATTTCGAGCTTGCATCGGTAAATTTTTATGTTTAATTTAATCTTTATTGCCGACACAAGTATAGATTTTTTCCCTTGATATATATATATATATATATATATATATATATCTATAATATCTTCACAAACACATAAAGATTGATTAGTAATTTACATATAATTTTCTTATGCTTGAATAAACATCTTAAATATTAACAATAAAGTAAACATAAGTCTTGAAAAAACTCAACTGACTCTAATCATTAGGATTACCTCCTTTCGTTCTATTTTATTGTATGTTATTTGTGAAACCAAACTATGCATTTACTTATGTCTATCAATAATTCCCTTAACATTAACTAGACAAATGACTTTACCATAAATTAGAAAAAAAGAAAACTTAATCATCACATTTGATTTAATATAACGTTTCTAGAGCAATACAGTAACGCCAACTTGCCTCCCTAATTTTCAGTTACTTAGACTTGACTCTGATGGGCCCCACGCGAGTCTTGGCAATCGGAATTTCACAGAACTCAAACTAATATAAACTTGCTCGAAATGCACATTATCGAATTTCCCATTCACCGGTCAACTTGTGGGGCTTAGGCCATTTCTTAATTCTTCAATCATATATCTGCAATTTCTCTTGGTCAATTCCGCAACATGACGGAAATGGAAACCGAGCCTCGCTTACCTGCCTGAACATTGCTTGTTGGCCCCTGTTAAAGCATGTCAAATTTTTTGTGATTTGCTTTCAGAATTTTAGCGGACGCAGTTAAGATGGAAAGAAAAAGGAGCTCTTCTTTGGAAACGGGATCCACAAGCCATGGCTCGTCTGGAACTGAGTACGATGTGTTCTTGAGTTTTCGAGGACCGGATACTCGCGCTAATTTCACGGATTCCCTCTATCATACCCTCTTGGATAAGTGTATCAATGTTTTCATAGACAAGCAAGGGATTGACGTTGGTGAAGAGATCAGTCCTGAGATTTTCCAAGCCATTGATAACTCAAAAATTGGCATCCCCATATTCTCTAGAGATTATGCCTTTAGTAGCTGGTGCTTGCGCGAGCTAGAGCACATGATGCAGCGTTGGAAAACCAACGAACTGGAGGTGATGCCCATTTTCTATGACGTGGAACCCTGTGACGTGAAGCTTGAAACCAGAGTGTATGCGGATGCACTAACTCTACATAAAGAAAAACGTGGGGCTGAGATTGTGCAGCGGCTGGGCGAAGCGCTCGGGGAAGTTACTGGAATCAAGGGATGGGACACCAAGAACAGAGGGTATGCCAACTCACCCAACTCCATCTTCCCTTTTCTCTACGTTTCTTTTGCTTGAAGGTGGATTATAATTTGAAGAGGACAATTTTTTGTTAGTTCTGGACCAAAAAATGTGATGGATGTCGCACTGAATTCTACACTCCATTGTCTCAAGACTCAAGGATTACCTATCGTCCTAGATTAAACAAAACTAGATTGAATCATGTATTTGTTCTTTTGTTTGCTGGGTCTAGCGTCAATTTCGTAACTTCATGTTATTGTTTGATCTTGCAAGTGTACAGTTTGCCATCATTCTTATAATTCACTTGTTAATCATTTTTCGACATAAGCATTATAACCTGTCGTCCTAGATTGAACACAACTAGAGAATCATGTATTTATTCTTTTGTTCGCTGGGTCCAGCTTCAATTTCGTAACTTCATGTTATTGTTTGATCTTGCAAGTGTACAAGTTTGCCCCCAATCTTATAATTATCGTGATAATGTTTTGTGTCCTGATACAGCCATGGAGAACTTGCACGTTTGATTGCTCAGAAAGTGTCAGTTAAGCTTAAGGTGTCTTGTGTTGATATATCTGATCATTTAGTTGGAATGGATGAATCAATGAATGAAGTAGTAAATTTGCTGAATGTTGAATCTGAGGGTGTAAGGCTCATTGGTATTTGGGGAATGGGTGGAATAGGCAAGACAACTCTTGCCAAGGTCATGTGCGAAAAGCTATCTTCTAATTTTGATGGTTGCAGCTTCATTCCAAATGTCCGAGAAGCATCACAAGGTTCTGGTATGTTAGATTTGCTGAGACGATTAATCTCTGATATTACTGGTGACACAGAAGTTAGAATTTCTAGCATTGATCTTGGGAAGAATATGATCAAAAAACGATTCTGCAGAAAGAAATGTCTTATTTTCCTTGATGATGTAGATCATGCGAGCCAACTTAGGGCATTGGCAGAAAAGAAAGAATGGTTTGGTTCGGGAAGTAGAATAGTGGTTACAACAAGAGACAAAAGTGTTTTCGCTGAATTCCAAGATCAATTTGACTGTTGTTTGGTTTATGAAGTCAATGAACTCAACACTTGTGTTGCTCTTCAACTTTTTAGCAAGCATGCCTTTAGAAGTAACTCTCCTCCAAATGAGTTCTTGAGTTTATCTGAGGAAGTTATTGCAAATACCGGAGGGCTTCCTTTGGCAATTGAAGTGATTGGCTCATTTTTATGTGGAAAAAAAAAGAAATTAGTGTGGCAAGATACATTGAAAAAGATAAAATATTGTCAGCAAAGGGATGTGCAAAGGAACGTACAGGAGAAGTTAATGTTGAGTTATAAGGAGTTAGATCATCCGCAACAACAAATATTTCTTGACATTGCTTGCTTTCTATCAGGAGAAAAGGAGAGCTATGCAACTTACATGTGGGATGATTGTGGATTTTTTCCGAATGAGGGGATTGAAGTTTTGCTTTTAATGTCCTTAGTGAAAATCAGAGGAAAAAATCGACTATGGATGCATGATCAGCTTAAGGACTTAGGCAGGAGTATTGTGCAGCAAGAAAATTGCAATGATCCAATAAAGGGTTCTCGAGTGTGGTGGAATCAGCAAGGTGGTCCAGATATTGTCCAGCAAAAGAAGGTATAAGTCTAAGTGCACCCTCGTATTCTTTTTTCATTGCAGAAAACTTCCTTGGTCTGTTGTCTTTATTTTGGGCTCTATTTGGAACTCCTCAATTTGAACCAACTCTTTCTCAATTTAGGGAACAGGAACTATTGCAGTGTACTATAATAAATCTGAGGTGCTTCTGCAAGACTCTGTTTTGACATCAAAAGACTTTATTGAAGTGCCAAATATTAGATTTCTTGAATTGTTTGATTGGACCCTCTCTGGAGACTTTGGGGATCTCTTTTCAGAATTGAGATGGCTTACTTGGTCGGGTTATCCAAAAGAAATGCAGGCAACCAACTTTTGCCCAAGAAATCTAGTCATCCTTCAACTACATGGGAGCAGCCAAATAGATGAACATTGGAGTGGTTGGACTCAACTCAAGGTATGTATGTGTGTGCAAATAATTTGGGATAACATGTTATATTTTCTTCCGGTCACACCAGTTCTTGTGTCGCACGTGGTCGTCGATCGTCATCCTTGATCTCCTTATTATTATTATTTTATTGAAGTCTTATTGGTTTAATTTATAAAACAACTCTTGGTCTTGAATAAGGCTTATGACACCAATCTCTCGTACGTTAGGTCTGAAACTTAACAGTTATGTTTTCACTTGAAAAATATCAAATCAAACAATTACTTTACATTTATGTCATAGATGTCATTCAAGAGATAATGCCACTTGTATATCCCTGGTGAAGACACTTTGGTCAACGGAAAGACTGGTACCCTTGACCACTTTTATTCGTTGATTCAATATTGTGTTCATAGATATTTTGTTGTGTTAATAGAGAGAATTTAACTTGTGCAGATTCTTCAAGATTGCATTTGTCATTTTTACCTAATCAAACAATTAACTTATTGAAAAAAGGAAAAAGATGTTATGATTTGGTTGGTGGTCATCAATCCGCATTGCATTTTATAGTTTTACATTGATATTATGTTTTTGCCGTTTTACCATTTATGCCAATTCTTCTCCAATGGCTTTCTTCAATTCAAATTGCTTGTAGCTGCATGATTAAAAGGTATTGTAATTTGTACATTCTATGTTACTAGTAACTACATTTTTGGGTTGCACAATAGATAAATGTAATGACTTGATTAGATATTCATACATATTCCGTGATTTCTATAATTTGTAAGGTTGTTAGATTGTCTAATGGAATAAATGTCATCGCTTAATATCTATTGACTATCATTAGTATTTAAAGAATAATTTATAAACATTCACGTTGTTTCGAGTTCCCTAATCCCCCTAACTAGTTGTCACAAATAATAAATGTTTAAAGTTAAGTGAAATATAAGTAGTGACCATTTATAATATACGAGGATGCAATGCAGAAGAAAAAGCAAACAATGGAGAGAAATTAGCAAATCAATAAAAATTGGCAAATAAATTTGAACATGCAAACTAATTTATTTTGAACATCAATACTATTAAATGAGCATTATACTCTTTTGAGCTTATGTGAAAGCTAATGCGGCCCTTATTTTAATAAATGAAACACACAAAAAAAAAGTAAGGTACAAATATAAATTAGTTTATAGTTAGAAAACATGTAAGATTATTTCTATATTGAAATTTAGAAGATATATTCACATAGGAACAACCGTGGAGTTTACAGCCATAAGTACAGTGGTGGGGACAAAATTGCTAATTTGATGGTGACGTTGGAAAGGAATGTTATAATTATAGGATGTGTTGGCTCGAGGGGAGTAATTTGAGAACAGATCCATTTTTTTTTTTTTTTTTTTGTAGTTAGGGACAATATTGAAAGAAATGAAAAAAAGTGGAGTGGTTTTGGCTTAAGTTAGGAAAGTATGTACAGAGTATTTATAAATTACTTTTATGGAATGTTTGCTTAGTTGCTATTTTTGCTTATGTCCTGCAAAACTAATATAAATTAAACTCGTTGGATATACCTAATCATTTGACAGTGGCTACAAGATTGAAGGTCCTTGATTTGTCGGATTGCAGAATGTTGAAAGAAACTCCAAAGCTCTCGGCATTTTTATCCTTAGAAGAATTAATTCTAAAGGGGTGTGAAATGCTTACGAAACTTTCCGACTCAATCGGAATGCTAAAATATTTAGTTAAGTTGGATGTTTCATGTACAAGCATTGTAGAGTTACCAACTAGTATTGTCAATCTGAAGAGCTTAAAATTGTTGAAGATTGATGGTAGTTGCATGAAAAAGTTACCTGATTGCATTGGGATGATGGAGAAACTAGAGAAAATTTATGGAGTAGGTTGCCGACAGCTAGAAGTGATTCCTAGTGATATTATAGGACTACCATCCTTGCAAATTTTGAAATTAACAGATACTCGTGTGGAGAATATACTGAAGCTAACACAGAGTTTGGTAAGTCTGTCTATCCTCACATGTTTCAGAAAAAGATTCGGAGATCTCCAATTTAGTGAGTTTAAAAAATTTGAAATTATGTTTTCCCATAACATTGTAGATGTTCTCGTTTATGGGAGCAGTATTGGTTATAACCTGTTTTTATTATTTGATGCTGAGGTAATTTAAAAATAGATCCATGTTCTTTTATTAGTTGTTGAGGACAACATTGAAAGAAATGAAGGGTGACGATGAGTGATTTTAGCTTAAGTTTGGAATGCATGTACATAGTATTTATAAAGTTACTTTCATGATATACTTGCTTAGTCGATATATTTGCTCATGTTCTGCAATACTAATATAAATTAAACTCGTTGGATATAACATAATTATTTGACAGGTGGTTATAAGATTGAAGGTCCTTAATCTGTCGCTTTGCAGAATATTGAAAGAAACTGCTGAAATTTTTGCATTTGGATCCTTAGAAAAATTAATTCTAAATGGGTGTAAAATGCTTACAAAACTTTCTGACTTGTTTGGAAAGCTGAAATATTTAGTTGAGTTGGATGTCTCATGCACAGGTATTGTAGAGTTGCTAAATAACATTGTCAATTTAAAGAACTTGAAAGTGTTAAGATTAACGGTAGTTGCATGCAAAAGTTACTTGATGCCATTGGGATGATAGAGAAACTTGAGGAAATTTATGGAGAGGGTTGCTGGCAGTTAGAAGCGATTCCTAGTGATATTGTGAGACTAAGATCCTTGCAAATTTTGAAATTAGCAGAAACTCGTGTGGTGAATGTACCGAATCTTCCACATAGTTTGGTAAAGTCTATATCCATCCTCACATGTTTTACAAAAAGGTTTGGAGATTTTGAATTTCGTGAGTCTAAAAAATCTGAAGAATCTGAAATTATGTTTTTCCATAACATTCTATATGTTATTGTTTATGGAAGTAGTGTTGGTTATAATCTGACTTTTTATTATTCGATACTAGGGTAATTTAAAAATAGATCCATGTTCTTTTATCGGTTGTTGGGAACAACATTGGAAGAAATGAAGCGTGATGAAGAGTGATTTTGACTTATAGGAATGCATGTATAGAGTATTTATAAAGTTACTTTTGTTGAATGCTTGCTTAATCAATATATTTGCTTATGTCCTGCAAAACTAATATAAATTAAACTCGTTGGATATATTTAATTATTTGACAGGTGGCTACTAGATTGAAGGTTCTTGATCTGTCAGACTGCAGAATGCTGAAAGAAATTCCAGAGTTCTCTGCATTTTTATTCTTAGAAAAATTAATTCTAAATGGGTGTTAACTGCTTACGAAACTTTCCGACTCAATCGGAATGCTGAAATATTTAGTTGAGTTGAATGTCTCAAACACAAGTATTGTAGAGTTGCCAAATAGCATTGTCAACCTAAAGAGCTTGAAAGTGTTAAATTTTGACGGTAGTTGTATGCAAAAGTTACCTGATATCATTGAGAAGATGGAGAAACTTGAGGAAATTTACGGAGTAAGTCGCCGGCAGCATGAATCGACTTTTGATGTTAATTGGGAAGTACTACACTTCCGAATGTGGAAATCAACTCAAACTCATGTGGAGAATGTACCGAAGCTTCCACAGAGTTTGGTAAGTCTATGTCTATGCTCCCATGTTTCAAAAAAAAATTCGGAGATCTCTAATTTAGTGATTATTAAAAAACTAAAATTATGTTTTCCCATAACATTCTAGTTGTGACCATTTAGAAGAGTAGTGTTAACTATATTCTATCTTTTTATTATTTAATGTTGGGGTAATTCTAAAAAAAGATCCATGTTCTTTTATATGTTGTTGGGGACAACATTGGAAAAAATGAAGGGTGACGAAGAGTGGTTTTGGCTTAAGTTAGGAATGCATATACAGAGTATTTATAAAGTTACTTTTGTTGAATGCTTGCTTACTCGATATATTTGTTTGTCTTGCAAAACTAATATAAATTAAACTTGTTGGATATGCCTAATCATTTGACAGGCGGCTACAAGATTGAAGGTCATTTATCTGTCGAATTGCAGAATGTTGAAAGAAACTCCTGACTTCTCTGCATTTTTATCCTTAGAAAAATTAATTCTAAAGAGGTGTACAGTGCTTACGAAACTTTCCGACTCAATCGGAATGCTGAAACATTTAGTTGAGTTGGATGTCTCATTTACAAGCATTGTAGAGTTGCCAAATAGCATTGTCAATTTAAAGAGCTTGAAAGTGTTGAGGGTTAACGGTACTGGCATACAAAAGTTACCTGATTGCATTGGGATGATGGAGAAACTTGAGGAAATTTATGGAGTAGGTTGCCGGCAACTAGAAGGGATTCCTAGTGATATTGTGGGACTACCATCCTTGCAGATTTTGACATTAACAAAAACTTGTGTGGAGAATGTACCGAAGCTTCTACAGAGTTTGGTAAGTCTATGTCTTTGCTTGCATGTTTCGGAAAAAGATTCGGAAATCTCCAATTAAGTGAGTCTAAAAAATCGAAATTATGTTTTCCTATAACATTCTAAACGTTACCATTTATAAGAATAGTGTTTGTTATGTTTATCTTTTTATTATTCATTGTCGGGGTAATTTAAAAATAGATCCATATTCTTTCATCGGTTGTTGGGGACAACATTGGAAAAAATGAAATGTGACGAAGATTGGTTTTGACTTGAGTTAGGAATGCATATACAGAGTATTTATAAAGTTACTTTTGTTGAATGCTTGCTTAGTTGATATATTTGCTTATATTCTGCAAACTAATATAAATTAAACTTGTTGGATATACCTAATCATTTGACAGGTGGCTACAAGATTGAAGGTCCTTAATCTATCGGATTGCAGAATGTTGAAAGAAACTCCTGACCTCTCTGCATTTTTATCCTTAGAAGAATTAATTTTGAAGGGGTGTACAATGCTTACGAAACTTTGCGACTCAATCGGAATGCTGAAACATTTAGTTGAGTTGGATGTCTCATCCACAAGCATTGTAGAGTTGCCAAAAAGCATTGTCAATCTAAAGAGCTTGAAAGTGTTGAAGATTGACGATAGTTGCATGCAAAAGTTACCTGATTGCATTGGGATGATGGAAAAACTTGAGAAAATTTATGGAGAGGGTTGCCGGTGGCTAGAAGTGATTCCTAGAGATATTATGGGACTACCATCCTTGCAGATTTTGAAATTAACAGAAACTTGTGTAGAGAATGTACGAAGCTTCTACGAGTTTGGTAAGTCTATCTCTGCTCACATGTTTGAGAAAAAGATTCGAAAATCTCAATTTAGTGAGTCTAAAAATCGAAAATTATGTTTTCCTATAACATTCTAGACGTTACCATTTATAAGAATAGTGTTTGTTATGTTTTGTCGTTTTATTATTCGTTGGCGGGGTAATTTAAAAATAGATCCATGTTCTTTTATCGGTTGTTGGGAAAACAATGGAATAAATGAAATGTAACGAAGAGTGGTTTTGACTTAAGTTAGGAATGCACGTACATAGTATTTTATAAAGTTACTTTTGTTGAATGCTTGCTTAGTCGATATATTTACTTATATCTTGCAAAATTAATATAAATTAAACTCGTTGGATATGCCTAATCATTTGACAGGTGGCTGCAAGATTGAAGATTCTTGATTTGTCGTATTGTAGAATGTTGAAAGAAACTCCTGACCTCTCTGCATTTTTATTCTTAGAAGAATTAATTTTGAAGGGGTGTACAATGCTTACGAAACTTTGCGACTCAATCGGAATGCTGAAACATTTAGTTGAGTTGGATGTCTCATCCACAAGCATTGTAGAGTTGCCAAATAGCATTGTCAATCTAAAGAGCTTGAAAGTGTTGAAGGTTGGCCAGTCTTGGTATACAAAAGTTACCTGATTGCATTGGGATGATGGAGAAACTTGAGGAAATTTATGGAGAGGGTTGCCGGCAACTAGAAGTGATTCCTAGTGATATTGTGGGACTACCATCCTTGCAGATTTTGAAATTAACAGAAACTCGTGTGGAGAATGTGCAGGCTTCTACGAGTTTGGTAAGTCTATGTCTTTGCTCGCATGTTTCAGAAAAAGATTCGGAAATCTTCAATTTAGTGAGTCTAAACAATCGAAATTATGTTTTCCTATAACATTCTAAACATTACCATTTATAAGAATAGTGTTTGTTATGTTTTATCTTTTTATTATTCATTGTCGGGGTAATTTAAAAATAGATCCATGTTCTTTCATCGATTGTTGGGGAGAACATTGGAAAAAATGAAATGTGACGAAGAGTGGTTTTGACTTAAGTTAGGAATGCATATACAGAGTATTTATAAATTTACTTTTGTTGAATGCTTGCTTAGTCGATATATTTGCTTATATCCTGCAAACTAATATAAATTAAACTTGTTGGATATACCTAATCATTTGACAGGTGGCTACAAGATTGAAGGTCCTTGATCTGTCGGATTGCAGAATGTTGAAAGAAACTTCTGAGCTCTTTGCATTTTTATCCTTAGAAAAATTAATTCTGAAGGGGTGTACAATGCTTACGAAACTTTGCGACTCAATCGGAATGCTGAAACATTTAGTTGAGTTGGATGTCTCATCCACAAGCATTGTAGAGTTACCAAATAGCATTGTCAACCTAAAGAACTTGAAAGTGTTATATTTTGACGGTAGTTGCATGCAAAAGTTACCTGATATCATTAAGAAGATGGAGAAACTTGAGAAAATTTACGGAGTAAGTTGCCGGCAGCTTGAATGCACTTTTGGTGTTAATTTGGAAGCAGTACACTTCCAGATGTGGAAATTAACTGAAACTCATGTGGAGAATGTACCGAAGCTTCCACGAGTTTGGTAAGTCTATGTCTATGCTCCCATGTTTCAAAAAAAAAATTCGGAGATCTCTAATTTAGTGATTCTAAAAAAACTAAAATGATGTTTTCCCATAACATTCTAGATGTGACCATTTAGAAGAGTAGTGTTAATTATATTCTATCTTTTTATTATTTAATGTTGGGGTAATTTAAAAAAGGATCCATGTTCTTTTATATGTTGTTGGAATGAAGAGTGACGAAGAGTGGTTTTGGCTTAAGTTAGGAATGCATATACAGAGTATTTATAAAGTTACTTTTGTTGAATGCTTGCTTAGTCAATATATTTGCTTTTGTCCTACAAAACTAATATAAATTAAACTTGTTGGATATGCCTAATCATTTGACAGGCGGCTACAAGATTGAAGATCCTTTATCTGTCGAATTGCAGAATGTTGAAAGAAACTCCTGACTTCTCTGCATTTTTATCCTTAGAAAAATTAGTTCTAAAGAGGTGTGCAATGCTTACGAAATTTTCTGACTCAATCGGAATGCTGAAACATTTAGTTGAGTTGGATGTCTCATTTACAAGCATTGTAGAGTTGCCAAATAGCATTGTCAATCTAAAGAGCTTGAAAGCGTTGTGGGTTAACGGTACTAGCATACAAAAGTTACCTGATTGCATTGGGATGATGGAGAAACTTGAGGACATTTATGGAGTAGGTTGCCGGCAACTAGAAGTAATTCCTAGTGATATTGTGGGACTACCATCCTTGCAGATTTTGAAATTAACAGAAACTCGTGTGGAGAATGTACCGAAGCTTCTACAGAGTTTGGTAAGTCTATGTCTTTGCTAGCATGTTCCAGAAAAAGATTCGGAAATCTCCAATTAAGTGAGTCTAAAAAATCGAAATTATGTTTTCCTATAACATTCTAAACGTTACGATTTATAAGAATAGTGTTTGTTATGTTTTATCTTTTTATTATTCATTGTCGGGGTAATTTAAAAATAGATCCATATTCTTTCATCGGTTGTTGGGGACAACATTGGAAAAAATGAAATGTGACGAAGATTGGTTTTGACTTGAGTTAGGAATGCATATACAGAGTATTTATAAAGTTACTTTTGTTGAATGCTTGCTTAGTTGATATATTTGCTTATATTCTGCAAACTAATATAAATTAAACTTGTTGGATATACCTAATCATTTGACAGGTGGCTACAAGATTGAAGGTCCTTAATCTATCGGATTGCAGAATGTTGAAAGAAACTCCTGACCTCTCTGCATTTTTATCCTTAGAAGAATTAATTTTGAAGGGGTGTACAATGCTTACGAAACTTTGCGACTCAATCGGAATGCTGAAACATTTAGTTGAGTTGGATGTCTCATCCACAAGCATTGTAGAGTTGCCAAAAAGCATTGTCAATCTAAAGAGCTTGAAAGTGTTGAAGATTGACGATAGTTGCATGCAAAAGTTACCTGATTGCATTGGGATGATGGAAAAACTTGAGAAAATTTATGGAGAGGGTTGCCGGTGGCTAGAAGTGATTCCTAGAGATATTATGGGACTACCATCCTTGCAGATTTTGAAATTAACAGAAACTTGTGTAGAGAATGTACCGAAGCTTCTACAGAGTTTGGTAAGTCTATCTCTGCTCACATGTTTGAGAAAAAGATTCGAAAATCTCCAATTTAGTGAGTCTAAAAAATCGAAAATTATGTTTTCCTATAACATTCTAGACGTTACCATTTATAAGAATAGTGTTTGTTATGTTTTGTCGTTTTATTATTCGTTGGCGGGGTAATTTAAAAATAGATCCATGTTCTTTTATCGGTTGTTGGGGACAACATTGGAAGAAATGAAATGTGACGAAGAGTGATTTTGACTTAAGTTAGGAATGCACGTACAGAGTATTTATAAAGTTACTTTTGTTGAATGCTTGCTTAGTCGATATATTTGCTTATGTGCTGCAAAATTAATATAAATTAAACTCATTGGATATGCTTAATCATTTGACAGGTGGCTGCAAGATTGAAGATTCTTGATCTGTCGGATTGTAGAATGTTGAAAGAAACTCCTGTCCTCTCTGCATTTTTATCCTTAGAAAAATTAATTCTAAAGGAATGTAAAATGCTTACGAAACTTTCCGACTCAATCGGTATGCTGAAATATTTAGTTGAGTTGGATGTTTCACACACAAGCATTGTAGAGTTGCCAAATAGTATTGTCAATCTAAAGAGCTTGAAAGTGTTGAAGATTAATGGTTGTTGCATGCAAAAGTTACCTGATTGCATTGGGATGATGGAGAAACTTAAGGAAATTTATGGAGAGGGTTGCCGGCAGGTAGAAGTGATTTCTAGTGATATTGTGGGACTACCATGCTTGCAGATTTTGAAATTAACAAAAACTCGTGTGGAGAATGTACCGAAGCTTCTACAGAGTTTGGTAAGTCTATGTCTATGCTCGCATGATATTCAGAAATTTCCAATTTAGTGAGTCTAAAAAATCGAAATTATGATTTCCTATAACATTCTAAACCTTACCATTTATAAGGATAGTGTTTGTTATGTTTTGTCTTTTTATTATTCGTTGTTGGGGTAATTTAAAAATAGATCCATGTTCTTTTATTGGTTGTTGGGGACAACATTGGAAGAAATGAAATGTGACGAAGAGTGATTTTGACTTAAGTTAGGAATGCACGTACAGAGTATTTATAAAGTTACTTTTGTTGAATGCTTGCTTAGTCGATATATTTGCTTATATCCTGCAAACTAATATAAATTAAACTTGTTGGATATATCTAATCATTTGACAGGTCGCTACAAGATTGAAGGTCCTTGATCTGTCGGATTGCAGAATGTTGAAAGAAACTTCTGAGCTCTTTGCATTTTTATCCTTAGAAAAATTAAATTTGAAGGGGTGTACAATGCTTACGAAACTTTGCGACTCAATCGGTATGCTGAAATATTTAGTTAAGTTGGATGTCTCACACACAAGCATTGAAGAGTTGCCAAATAGCATTGTCAATTTAAAGAACTTGAAAGTGTTGAAGATTGACGGTAGTTTTATCCAGAAGTTACCTGATGCCATTGGGATGATGGAGAAACTTGAGAAAATTTATGGAGAGGGTTGCCGACAACTAGAAATGATTCCTAGTGATATTGTGAGACTACCATCCTTGCAGATTTTGAAATTAACAGAAACCCGCGTGGAGAATGTACCGAAGCTTCCACAAAGTTTGGTATGTCTTTGCTTGTCCTCAACAGTCTCAAAAAAAGATCCGGAGATCTCCAACTTAGTGAATTTAAGAAATCTGGAATTATGTTTTCCCCTTACATACACCGTTCGTCCCATGATTCCAAAAAGTGATCTATGCATGTCCAGATCATATTGTAAGTTAGAACTTTCAATTATCACTAGAAGAAGCTCATATTTGGGTTACTTTCGCTGTCTAAAAGAACTTGAACTTGAGAACTGCGATAACTTGCGTTGTGTTGGACAGCTGCCCTCTGATTTGAGGATATTTATAGTTACCAATTGCAGATTTCTTGAAGTTGTGGACCTTTCCAATTTATCTAACTTCAAGAATCTCAAGGGCCTTGAAGTACGGGACTGTTTGAGACTAGTTGAAATTCGAGGTCTTGACAGACTGGAATCATTGAAAAGTCTTTATATTGAATGCTGCAGTCCCTTGCTACGCTTACCTGATCTATCCACCTGGAAGGAGCTGAGGAAGTGGGATGTTGATGCTCTTGCGACAAATTTGGCGAGAGGAAAACAAGTAGCTCGAAGTGTTGATCTCCCACTCTAGCACTTGAAAAAAGCTTGTAGGATTGGCAAATCCTTATTATGTTGGCTCGTGTTTTATTTGATCTGTGATACTAGTAGGGTCCATTTCTTTTTTTTTTGGTCGTGGAGTATATCATGTGCCCAGGCCTCTACTTCTGATGAACAAATGATACATACACTGTTAGGCCTCTTAGAACTTTGTTGAAACTTTTTGGGCCTATGATATTATTGGGTTTTGACCACGCAATGCAAATCCCAAAACATTGCATCCTACGTAGAATAGCCACATTCTTGGCCATTATGAAAGTCCAAACTACTTAAATTTCTATTTTTCAACGTCTTTGGAATTTCTATAGCCTCCCAACTCTCAAGTTCAACAGTCTCAACTTGTGTTCAAGCAAAAGTCCAAATCTTTGAAAGCAACCTCATATTCATATCGATAAACCAATAAAAGAAAATAAATGTCGGATGTTTTGGCTTATATATAAAAATATGTGCAATGGCAGCATTAAACCATGCTTCAAATCACTCTCTCCATCTGATGATTCCTTTACTCAATATCTCCTATGATAGGCCTAATCGCTCTACTTTAGACAAACAAGTCTTATCCCTATCATCGTCATCACTGTCGCCATTCATCAAACTAGTGAAGAAGTCTCAAGAAAATTAAAAATTAAATAAATAAAATGTCAAAATATCACAAAAATTGTGGTCCTAATCTACTACGTCCAAGCAAGGTCGTCGCCCAGGGCCCAGGCAACTTGATTCAGTAATTGGCATGAATTTGTTGGGTGCCATTGGCTTAAAATGATAATTTTGCCATCCCCTCTCAACATGTCCCTGCAAAGATTAAGTTGCGAAAAATACCATGTTAAGTTGCTCTCGATTAAGTTTGTCAACATTGTGCTACATTCATTTCCACTGATAAATTTTTCCATGTTTGGCTAATGCTAGTTGAATAAAATAATGACGGCTTTTCCAACCAAAAAAATAAAAATAAATAATGACGGCCTTAAAACAAGGCAAATCGGGCAATTCATGAGGAGTCCACAGATCTCATGATATGGAGAATCACCTTAGGGTTTAGACAAGTAGGATTAACGCGCTTAGCATACAATACAAGTCTCATGATACAAGGCATCAAATACCGAATACGACGTCGTTAACAAGGATTTTATGAGCACACAATGTGGGACAATCCTTTTCTTTTCCAAACATCACTTTCCTTATGCTGTACTCTCTCTTCAGTGGTAAGACGCCCAGTAAGGTAGTGGCTCCCCAAATCAAGCCATTGCTGATAAGTCGTCGGATCAGTTTTGCGACAGGCAATGCGGCCGAAGCCCTATTTGGCAATTTGTGAAAAAACCTTCTACGAGTAATCTTCAAGATACCAAACGGGGCCATTCACTATGTTGCCAATAGAATACATTACGGGCCTTCACCTCTCCTCTGATAAAAGACATGGAACGCTTGCAATTTCTGATTCGAAATGGCTGGTTGTCCCCAAACCAAGGCAATTCACCATTCATTTACTACTCTTTATGATGCTAATTTCTAGAGTTTCATATACAACACCCTTCCCCACGTTCCAGCACAAACGTCGAATACCTTGTCCTTGTACCCATAGTTGCAGAATTTAGCCGGTGTTTCAAAATACAACGTGGGGTATCGGTATTTTGTCGCCACTGACCACTAGTGCTCTCATGAAACAACGTCGACTCCTGTATAATTTGTTGCTGATCCTCTTCCCCATGCTGGTACCACTACCACACATACATTGGAGATGGATTTTGAGTTAGCAAAGGGAAGGTTACTGGGGTTCCCTTTATCTATCTCCTGCTTCGCCCGTTCTCGAGATCAATGTGTTGTAAATCTATTTTAGACTCTAAGATCAGTGATGTGGTCAATGTGATACAGAACCTCTCGTAGATATTTCACGTTTGATGTTGCATGCTATCACGCGTAAACAATCCACCATATGGACCATTTACTAGACTCATTCTTACTTGGTCTATGACATTAATAGGGTATCACATTATTGGGGTCTGACCATGCATATGGATCTAAAAAACTACATCTGACAGAGAGGAATGTCATATATGGGGGAAATTTGTCAAAAAAAAGTCATAAATCTATCATGTGGCCGTTAACTCAATCATAAACTTTTCAGTTTACTTGATTTAGTCCGAAATCTTTTGAAGAATTTTTTTAATGTGATCCATCCAACCAATTTGCCTAGAAATCGCTAATGTGGAGATTCAATTAGTGCCGGGGATGAAATGGCATTCTGCAATATTTTTGAATTTTTTTCCTTTTTTCTTTACTTTTCTTTATAGTTTTTTTTTTCTTTTTTTTTTTCTATTCCCTCCGCCGATCACCAATCCAAGCGATAGCCGGCAAAGGTTGCTAGGGTGAGGGCGTAATAATGAACATGTGACAACAGCAGATTCACATTCGCGAGAAGAGATTGACATGAATGCCAAACCTGCTACCATAAGTTGATACCAGCCATTTACAAAATGTAGGAAACTTGTCCAGAACCTCAGGGACAAGTCCAGAAGGTCAAGATAACAAGTCTTGAAATATGGAAAGTGAAATCCTACAAGCTTATGATTATAAAAGGATGTGTTGGGTTTGTCGGATACCCAAAAACCGGATTCGACACTAAATCGAACCCCTAAAATGAACGCGGAAGATGAGCCCGGGAAATTCACATGTATCACCGATCCTAAAGCACACCACGGAATCAAGCATACCTTGTTAGCCACAGATTAAACACCAACGCCGATTTGAGGAAGAGAAAACGGTCTCGTTCGATCCGATGGCACAAATTGGCCTTAAAGGGAAGATGGCGTCGCCTCTTTTGCTTACTGTTCTTTTTGGAGGGAGAGAGGGAGAGGAACGTACGTACGTTAAAAATGCCAAAAGGTGCGTTCTCCCTCTCTTTCCTCCCTTATATACGTCCCCTCCAAAAAAGAAACGTACCCCTTCATCATATCCCTCCATCCATGGGCCATAATCTTGTGGGCTGGGCTTTTAGGCCCAACATGGGCGGACGGGCCAACTTAGGCCCATCACATAAAATCATCATCTCCCACTCGCACATGGTGGGCCGAACAGGATTCTCTTTACCTTTCTTTAACATTCATACCGGTGAATAATCCGTGCGACCAGCATACTTTGAGAGCTCGTTGCTATACATCTGTTAGGAATATATAGCAGCTCATAATAGGCATCACACTCTGAGTAGATTTAGTATGCAGTACCCTAGATCGATCGATCACATTTATATCTCTCTTGATCTCTTTTAAATAATGATATATATATATATATATATATTGCATTCACAACTATCATTATCCCAAAGACAGTCATAATTGGTCGACCAATGAATACAAAACTACAATGTGATTCTCAAAATTCGATCTTCCTCTTCCTTCAAATTCTCAATTTCAGTTCAGTTTGCTTTTCTAGAAATGTCCCATTAGATCGAATCAACTCATGACCATTGGCAACATCCTAAGATAGCAAACACTAAATAGAAATCTTGAGAATAAGTAAAAGTCATGAGGGCACTAAAATTGAGGAACTCTTTTCCTCAAGAGTCTCACACGGCAAAAAAGTTGAGATTAAACTTTTGCCACTCTTATTGGTCGTCTCATGCATACGTAGTATGAAATACATATTACGGTATTAACTCCTTTCCCATTGAGCGTATGTTTACACCTTCAATACCGTATAGATGATAGTTCAGACATATCCAATGTCTAACTTGAGTTCACGTATCTACTCATTCACAAAATTCATCAGAACTCACATTTGGCATCATAGACAGATAAAGTAAAATATGTGGGTTATTTTACTTTCGGACATAGTAAGTATTATGTCCTCATCTTAACACTTAGTTAAGGCGACATACATATTTTAAGCTTGAGCTCTCGATTATCACCTAGATAATAAGCTTAAAAACAGTCTCATATCTATTTATCACATAGTAAATAGAGGCGATTACCCGTGTGAGTGGGCCAATCTTATATCTGTCCAACATACTTTCTCAACTTAAAGTAATGCACTGAGCATTACGATGCATAAAGATCAAACAAAAATTCATAGGCATTAATAATGAAAAACACAAGTTCATTAATGTGAACAACTCAGGGAAATTACAATCCAGTACATCAGACTCTACGCAATTCTAGAGATTTTACATGATCACAAAACACATCTCTAGGTATTGGCTTTGTCATAGGATCTGCTACCATTTTATGCGTAGATATGTACTGTAAGCTCACATCCTTTTGTGCAACCATATCTTTGAAAAAGTTATACTTGGTATCTATATGTTTGGTCTTGCCATGATATTTTGGATCTTTGGTGTACGCTATAGCTACTTGGCTATCACAGTTAACCAAAAATAGATTTGCAGCTTTCTCAATAACACCTAAATTATTCAAAAATTTCTTAAGCCAAACTCCTTCTTGTACCACTGCTGATAATGCCACGAACTCAGTTTCCATCGTGGACAAGGCTATACACGTTTGCTTCTTACTGCTCCATGGTATGGCGCCATTGTTCAGTTAGAAAGCAAATCCAGAGGTAGATTTCCTTTCATCTAAATCTCCTCCCTAATCAACATCTGAATAGCCTTCAAATCACAGATCATTTCCTTGGTAATTCAACTTGTAATCAGCAGTTCCCTTCAGATACCTCGGTATTCTCTTAACGGCCTTCTAATGTACTTGATCCGGGTTGGATTGGTATCTACTCACCATTCCAACTGCAAAACATATGTCGGTCTTGTACACATCATAGCGTACATCAAGCTCCTAACAGCACTAGCATAAGGAACATGTTTCATTTGTTCCTTTTCTTGTGGAGTCCTTGGACACATGATCTATGGCTCAATCCTTCACCTTTTGCAATAGGAGTGTCTATGGGTTTACAATCTTGCATACGAAATCGTTCAAGAACCTTATTTATATATGTTTCTTGCGAAAGAGATAACGATCTCTTGAACGATCTCTTGAAATCTTAACTCTAAGAATGTATGCAGCCTCACCCATATCCTTCATCTCAAAGTTGGAAGACAACCAACTCTTGACAAGTATTAACAAACTCCATATTGTTTCCGGCAATTAGTATATCATCAACATATAATGATATGATCACAAATTGATTCTTAGATCTTTTGATATATACACAATGATCATCATCAATTATTGTAAAATCATATGCCATTATGGCATTATGAAAACGTATATACCATTGTCTTGGACTTATTGCTTAAAGCCATATATCGACCTCAAAAGTCGACATACCTTTTTTTCTTGGCCTTTCACTATGAAACCAGCAGGTTGTTCCATATATATTTCTTCCTCTAATTCTCCATTGAGGAAAACAGTCTTTACATCCATTTGATGTAACTCAAGATCCATACTAGTCACTATTGCCAGAATAATACGAATCGAGGTAAATCTCACTACAGGAGAAAATGTTTCTTCATAATCAATTCCTTCCTGTTGATTATACCCCTTCACCACAAGGCGAGCCTTATGCCTTTCTATCGAGCCATCAGTTTTTCGCTTTATTTTGAGAAAAACATTTGTTCCCAATAGCTCTGCGTCCTTTTGGAAGATCAACCCGTTCCCAAACTTGGTTTGACTTCATTGACTCCATTTCCTCTTCCATTGCATGAATCCATTTTTCTTTATTAGGGCAATTCAGAGCCTCATTAATATTTTTTGGCTTATCCTCATCTTGCGGAGCAATTATAAAAGTTTCCTCTTCAATGTCAAAACGTCGACGGGGAATACTTTGGCGACTTGTTCGCCGTATGGGAGATTGTACACTTTGCACATCATTCCCCATTATGCTCCCACTAGGATTAGATAATGATGACGTTGTCTCATCATGTGGTTGCAATTGCCATTTGGACGAACTCCACTAATATCATTATCTTGATCCAAGGTTTCAAATAGGGAGTAATCTTCCCCTATTTTGCCCTTCTTAGGAAATTCATCCTCTAAGAATGTGACATCCCGTGATTCAAATTTAGTTATACTCCCACTTTCCTGCTCACCTATGAACACATACCCTTTCGAGTGTTCGGAGTACCTTATGAAAATACTCTTCTTTCCTCTGGGACCTAATTTCCCAATCTTGTGAGAGGACTCATGAGTATAAGGAGCACAACCCCATGGCTTAAGAAAACTTAAGTCTGATTTTCTACCTGTCCATAACTCATATGGAGTGGAAGTAACTGATTTGGAAGGCACCCGGTTAAGTATATAGGCAGCAGTTAACAACGCATCACTCCAAAAAGTGATAGGTAAGTTAGCATGCGCCATCATGGACCTAACCATTTCCAGTAGGGTTCTGTTTCTTCTCTCCGCAACACCATTTTGTTGATGAGTATATAGAATAGATAACTGTCTTTCTATTCCTTTTTCATCACATAATTTTCTGAACTCATCAGATAAATATTCTCGTCCTCGATCGGATCTCAATGCTTTTATTTTATTGTCTAATTGATTTTCTACCAAGTTCATAAACCTTTTGAAACAACTTAATGCTTCAGATTTATGAGAAATCAAATGGACATATCCGAATCGAGTATAATCATCTATAAAAGTGATGAAATAAACAACCCCATGCATTCCTCTCACATTCATTGGACCACAGACATCAGAATAGATTAAATGCAGAGGAAATTAAGCTCTTTTACCTTTTTCAAATGGTTTCCTTGTCGTTTTCCCTACTAAGCAATGCTCACATATGGGCAAATCGACTTTTTTAATGTTGCCCAACAAGCCCTCTTTGGCTAGTCTATTCATACGTTGTTGGCTAATATGACCAAGTCTAGCATGCCACACATTCACATCATTATCATATGTATTAGGAGACGTGAGAAGGGAATAACAAACATTTGCATTAACATAGTCAATATCTAATACAATGAAACAATCCAGAAAATAACCACAACCATAGTAATTTGTATCCAAAAACAAATCCACACCTCTATTATGGAAGTTCATATTAAAACCTAGTTTAAACAACACCAAAACAGACACTAAATTCCGACGAATCTCCGGAGAATACAATACATCATGTAGGAACAAAGTGCATCCACCACGCATGTTCAGTTGGCAGGTGCCAATTCCTTTCACTTCAGCTCTGGAGTTGTTTCCCACATAGATCCACTTAGTTCTAGTTGGTACTCGTCGGAATTCCACGAAGGATTCTTTATCCTTCGCTACATGGTCTGTCGCTCCTAAATCTACAGTCCACAAAGGATTAGACTCAGTCAAAAATATAGAACTCGACACAAAAGCAAAGTTCTGAAAAGTACAAGGGGTGTATACCTTCTTTGGCTCACGACAGTCGCGAGCATAGTGACCATTCTTGTCACAATTGTAACACTTCACCCTTGTAAGCTTCTTCATCTGAGGACGCTTTCCTCTTTCATGTTGGTTAAGCTTAGGTTTCTTCCCTGAAGGACCTGCTTCATTGCCTTTCCCTTTATCAAACCAGTTAGGACGTTTGCGCTTGGAGCTCGAAGCTCCATGTGAGCTAGAACCAGCATGATAAATTTCAACTTCCGGCTTAGCCGCCAAGAGACGGTCCTTTTCTAGCTCAAGATGACGCACTGCATCCTCAAAGGTTTTGATATATTCATTATGGGTCAGGTGCACCTTCATATGCTCCCAATTCTGAGGCAAGGAACGAATCACTGCTTGCACTTGCTGCTCATTTGTCAGGACATGGCCAGCATCTTTCAACTCATTAATCATGTTTGACATCTTTCTAAGATGTTGCTTCATGGTCTGACCATGAGGCTCCTTATAAGAGTCAAACCTAATAGTGAGCTGCCTCAGTCTAGTCACCGAAGTATGACCAAATCTCGCTGCCAATGCTTCCCACATTTCCTTAGCATTCTCAAAACGCCTAAACTCTCGCATGATGTCATTTTCCATGCTGCTCAGCAACGTAATGCGAGCAAGAGAGTTCTTTCTTTTCCATACAGCAAATGCTTCCTTATCTCTCTTGTGCTGTGCAGTGTTTCCTTCTTCAGGTTCTACCATGGTCAAGTTAAGAGCTTCTAGTGCCTCTTGCTCTTCCAGCATATATTGGATTTTCATGTGCCATATTTCATAGTTATCACCATTGAGCTTTTCACCTTTGTTTAGCTCGGCAACTATGCTCTTTGTGGCTGAAGCCATTGATCTGAACACATCAGACATATATGCACGAATTATTAATGCCTATCATTTATGCATCATTTTTGCACAGACCCATCATATTAATGAACAATTTCAAGTAAGGTTTCAGATTCAAAAGGTCACTATGTTTCCAATCATCCTCCAAAAATCCTAACTTAAAACTATCATTAATATAATTGTCTTATGCAAAATAAATTCTATGAAACTACAAAAACTTCTATGAACTACCCACAGCAGCCAACAATTAACAAAAAACAAATAATATTTGACATCCAATAGAATAATAATGCTTTCACATAATACAACTAATATATCAGTTGCTATATCAACAACAATCAGGTAGTAACCATTACATAAGACGTTCACATAGCACACTTAACAAAGGCCAGCAAATATATCTAACACCAAGTCAATACACGAACTGGGAAAGATCCTATTTTGTTCAATTTCTTGATCTTATCCCTTGTAACAATCCAGTAATATTCATCTATAAAATCCATCACAATTTTCTTATACGAAGTAGCTTTGTTGACATCCTATATGCGATTCAACACTCATTGCCATTCTGGTGGAATGGTGTTCATGAAAAATCGCACCATCTCAAACTGTGGTATAGGACGACCATTCCATATGACCTTTTGAATTTTCCCGTTGACTTCAAGGACGTGATCAATTAAGTCACCACTCTCCCATCGATGATCAGTCAGCTCAGCTATCAACTTAGAAAACTTTTCCTTTTGTTCATCGGTAATTGCGCAAATAGGTGTGCGCAACCTAAGGGGAGGCATTGTTCCTGCAACAAATGTAGAACAAATAATGGATCACATATAATCCACATAGACTTAATTGAAAAAGAAACACATTCTTTTCCTCCTTTTTTTTTGGTCAATGGTCAACGGTCAACGGTCGTCAACGGTCAACGTTCAGGTCACTGGGTCGTTGGATCGGTCGGACCGGACGGACCGGTCGGATCGGTTGGGCCGGCTGGGCCGGGTTGGACGGACCGATTGATGCGTGCCTTGCACGTGCCAGCGACTGCGCACGCGCACGTGCGGGCGTCGATTGCACGCGCGTGCGCGATGCACGTGGCTTCCCCTGCGAATCAGCGCGTGCGTTGCACGTGCCGAAGACATCGCTTCACTCCGGCTGCGCATGGGGGCACGTCCGGCAGCCGTTGGCGGCGTTCTGCCACTCGTCGCGATCGTCTCGACGAGCCCTTCCATCATACGCCATCAGAAATCGATTTCGAGTTACAGAAACTCGAAAAGTGGATGAACAGTGCTCGGGTGTCGGGATTTTTCCGCCCCAATCGGTGTCGGCCGATTAATTCGGCGAAAAAACAATAAGAAATCATCCATAAACATGAAAGGGGTCAGGAAAAACATGGAAAATGATCGGGAAACAAGAACTACTGCTTTGATACCAATGTTGGGTTTGTCGGATACCAAAAAACTTGATTCGACACTAAATCGAACCCCTAAAACGAATGCGGAAGACGAGCCCGGGAAATTCACATGTATCACCGATCCTAAAACACACCACGGAATCGAGCGTACCTTGTTAGCCACAGATTAAACACCGACGCCGATTTGAGGAAGAGAAAACGGTCCCGTTCAATCCGATGGCGCGAATTGGCCTTGAAGGGAAGATGGCATCGCCTCTTTTGCTTACTGTTCTTTTTGGAGGGAGAGAGGGAGAGGAACGTACGTATGTTAAAAATGCCAAAAGGTGCGTTCTCCCTCTCTTTCCTCCCTTATATACATCTCCTCTAAAAAAGAAACGTACCCCTTCATCATATCCCTCCATCCATGGGCCCTAATCTTGTGGGCCGGGCTTTTAGGCCCAACATGGGCGGACGGGCCAACTTAGGCCCATCACATAAAACCATCAGGATGAAAGAAGAAGAGCACACACACTCAACCAAACTGTCAGATTTAGCTTATTCGATCAAAGTTTGTGTTTCTTTTCTTTTTGTGAGGCTTTCACAATTGACTTTGATTTAAGTTTATGCCGTCAGATTTTAGTTTTGATTCCTTATTAAGTCTGGTTCTTGTACCTTTTTACACTGTAATCGTACACAATGACAAGAAGTTCTCAAGTTTGCTAATTTTAAACTCGGTCTTTATTGAAGAGAGTCTATAAAGAGAGCTGGCTTTCATTTGGCTGTTTTTTTTTTTTTTTTTGGGCGATAACAGGACCAAATCGGTCTTCTAGCATATCGCTTTCGTACTATTAATATTGATATTGTTGCCCGACTAAATCCCGCTACCATTATTTTCGTATCTCTATCCATCCTAGTTATATCATAAAAATATTCTAAGATATTTCAGTACTATAAGAAGAAGAAGAAGTGAAGCGTATAGTGATTAATTAATTATTACTCTCAACTTCTCCTTCCCTGTTCCCCTTTATTATCCCGTCCAAGTGCATGTTCTCCTCAATTGCTTATTAAAATATGAAATAAGGACATATGTCTTTTCTTGACAAAAATGAAAGTCAGGACACGGGAGATATGCTTTACTTATTCTAATGCACAAATACGGTCAAGAAATAGAGAAAATATTTAGTGGCATGAGTGAGCCACGTCATTTGCTGAGGTGGTGCACATTTACCACTCAAATATCGACACATGTCTGTGAGTGGGACCCGTTGGAAATTGGAAAGGCTGCCTCTCGGCTGGTGGCTCGGCTCAGTTGGCAGAAGAAAGGACAAGTCAATGGGTAGTAAATGCGCAACACTCCCGCTTAAAATTTCTCTCTCCTCACTTGAATTTTTTGGGTTTTGTCTCTCCTTCTCCTCGAGGAAGAGCAAACAAAGAACAAGCTATACTTCCTCTGTTACCTTCTCCGTGCATCCCACTCCCTCTACCTCCGCCTCCCTAAAAGCCTTGCCGGTCATCTACCTCTGGCACATCGCCTCCTCCAGGAGCCTCGCCAGTCGCAACTAGTTCCCGACTCCCTTTGCCTCCGACTATTTCCAATGCGGAGATTGAGCATAAGCTTTCTCGGCAAATTCTAGGCCTCTGTTCGATTGCCTCCCTCCGATGAACTTGTCATCAACTCCGTCTTCGAGCTGCTGCCGCCACCGATGGTGTCCTCCGTCTTTAGCATTTGCTCATCCTCCCCCTCCCTCAGGCCAAGAGGCCACTGGCCTTCGACATGAGGGAGGTGGCTTCAGTCTCGTTCCCAAGCAGCGCCTAGCTCCCCACCGTCAACCGGGTGCTGTCCCTGTCGCTGGCCCGATTAGTCGCGAGGGAGATCTCGGTGAACCTAGGCAGGGTCGAAGGCGTGGCGAAGAAGGAGAGGCGCGGGCTAAAGGGCCAGAGAAGGATTCTCGCTCATTGTCGATGAGGTACGTGGACTAGCTACACTAGAACCATAGCTAGGGCTTTTCCTTGGAAGTGAGCCAAATCGGGTTCACAGATGAGTTTGTGGAGGAGATGGAGCCTTGGTTCTAGGCCATGTTCAAGGCGATGGAGGAGATGGAGAAGGGCACGATCGCGAACTCGGCCCGGACGAGGGCCGCATGGTCGAGCACTACTGGTTGAGGAAGTTGGAACTCGTGCCGGCTCGATTCCTGAAGGCGTAGATTGAGAGCACGCTCGATGCCGTCTGCAATTTCACTGTCGATGTGGTTGGCGGTAAGGTCAGTTTGGAATTCCGGTCATTGTTACTCTCCGTGTGATAAGAGAGTCTGTAGTTCCTTGCGTTCTTTCTTTTTGGAATCGGTTTGCTGTCGTAGATGCCCGTGTCAGTTTTCCGGTAAATGCCAGCATTGTCGTAGTTGCTCGAGGAAGCGTGAGTTGAGGATAAATTGAATTGGTTTCTGGTCGAAGAGATGGAGAGCTCGTTTATGTGTTCTTCACTTAAAAAGACCGTGTATGGAAATTTCCGACTCTGAGACGTAGTAATTTCAAAATTTTCTTCAGATTTTCCGATTAATGTCAGCATGAAATTCGGTTTTTGTTCATTGGTTTTCTTTTAGTGTGCTTAGCTGATTGCATTGGACACGGCCGAATTGATTGACTTGATTATGTTTGATGCTTAATTTGCAGATTAAGCTCCGTCCTACTTCTCCTGTGGATCGCTTTACTCAAGTACTTGCAGTTGGAATCGGAGGTTCAGCTCTTCAGCCACGGTTTGTTGCAGAGGCATTGGCTCCCGATAAACCTCCATTTAAGTGTTGTAGACCAGAATGTCCATCCTCCTCTCGCAATCTACCCTTCAGGTATTCAGCTTCATGGAATGTGCTGCTCTTTTAACCTTTTATACCTTCATTGATCTATCCATTTAAGTTGTCGGTCGATGTACATTGCACCGTTGATAGTGGAGGTGAGCACGGCCCTTTTTCATTCAGTTGGGCACTGAACCAAACAAACTGCGTTAATACGGTTTACCAAACCAAACCACACTATGTTCTTTTTGGTAACTTTTACTCCATCCTATTTTTCAATGCAAGTTGAGCTGCTCACTTCCTTCGGTTTTATTGGCAAATTGTGCGGCAAGCCAGACTATGTTTTTCTGCTTAGCGCATTCCTTCTCCCTCAACAAAAAAGAGTCCCTCTAAAATCTATGGCACGGACAAATATGTGCACTATTTGGTGGTTTAAATCAGCACCTAACCTAGCTTTCAACCATATGTCATTTTCTATTGTCTTTATTAGGAAGCAGCCTTCCAGGAGTTGGTATTGTTCTATGCTGAAGAAGTGGACGAAACTGATGTTCAAGGTGAATCTGAGTTCAAATCATTTGATGTATAGATCTATGAGAGAATCCCTACTTGAGCTTTGCCGTTAAATTCCGTATGATATCTGACATTACCATGTTTGTCGTTTATTTAATTCTTCCACATGAATCGATGAGCTCTAAACTTCTAGAATTGAATTCGCTGCATTTTTTTGCAATGATTAGGATATCTTTCCTCACAAAGTTTCATTCCGTATCATGGACACAGTCCGTAGAAGATCTACTCTCATCATGTCTATGCTCTCACCATGTCCCGAATGAACTTCTTCTATACTTCTCTGATTTATTTCTTCCTTCAATGAAGTAGTTTAGAGTTTAATAAAGAAAGAGATCTATCTAAATTACTTCCATTCACATCATCTACAGTTTCATGTTTAATTGCCAGAATCAAAATTTGCTACCTGTTTTATCGCATTTCAAGTAACTTCAATGGTTAATTGTAATAATAATAGAAAAACTTTCATGGTTAATCACATTTAAATTAAAGCGAGGTACAGAGGATGTATATCCACTGGATA